>NC_138656.1:100288988-100509540 GCF_964273445.1 Streptopelia decaocto | reverse complement strand
GATTTCCAACATGGAGTTTGAAGGAATTTCCGGCACAGTGCAGCTTTCAGCACTTTCTTATTTCAAATACTTCTTGCTTATGGATCACTACTGATCTAAACAAATCCTGTAGCTGATTTGACCTCTTGGTGCACAGTTCTGAGAGTTACTCAGTCAAACCATCTTTCATTTTTTTCTTATAGAAGAAGTAATTTTAAGTAAAGCTTTAAGAGATGTATTGCAATTTAGCAGCCCCTTCATTACAGAATCTCACATGCAGAAGAAAGAGTTCATTTCTGTTGCACCTTTGGTCTTGATGTACATCCTAAACAGCCTACAAAGTGACAATGATTTGGCCTACACTGTACCTACAGCAGATGCATTCATTTAAATAAGTTTGGATTAGTAGCATGGTGTGCCAAGTGTAGGTCTTTGAGCACTTCCTGCTGAGCATGTTTGAAAAACAAATGTCTCTTCAGTATCAGACAGTGAAGAGGTTTTAGATTGAAGTTAATCACCATTACCATTAATGGTGATTAGCAGATCACCATTTGGTACATGGTGAGATGCCCCAAAGCTACAAAAGCCTCCTACTGAAGGACAGTCACCACTCAGCCATTCTCCCCTAGTTGAACCAGGGCTAGCAGGAGCAATAACATACATGCACAATCTGAGTATCTACTTGTGGGCTCGATATCACAGTGACATCACTTCTGATTGCAATGCTGAGCCACAGCTACTTTCTCCCTCCCTGTTTCTTAAGTCCAGCTGTGATATAATTCATTTTTAAACACATTTCATGATTGACAGTAGAGAGTCAACAATTCAAGGCTAAACAGTCTGGCAAGCTGAATGTGCTTATTTCATTTGAAAATACTGGTATTATTCAAACATTTGATCAAACAGTTCAATCACAGAGTCAACATGTTTCAAAACCTTCCTGGAAAACAGCCATAAATGCTTGAAGCACAAAGAAAAATACATTAAAAATTATATGCTGGTGAATGGGTGAGAAGAATTACTTTATTTCAGATAGGCTTCTCTCATGCAATTTTTTCTTATGTAATTAAAAATGAATAGAATAACACTATGCACAGGGTTCATATTGTTTTACCTACTAACTATTTAATGAAATGTGACTCTGTATAAAGAAAACTAAAAATTTTAGGAGCTCTGTTGTATAAACTTACACAGTACCATGTAGAGCCATACAGAGGTACAAGATAACTTTAAATTAACTGGTTCAGGTATGCAAATCTATGAACCTGGATACACAGTTACCCAGTTAAATTTTCTCAAGTTTCCTAATCAGTTACACAAATCAGTCTGAAAAGCACAGCACATTCACACAAGCATACAGGAAGGCTTTCAACATCCATGCCAGTTCATTCAGTCACTCCCCATGTCTCCAGTTTCTCTGGTGGTGCATGGACAATCCATAAACAAGTTTTGGCACAATGCAAAGCCTGCTGATGCTGCAGAGAATACATCTCTTGATTTTGATAGTCTTAGTGTTGGCCCTTCTCTTAGTATAAAGCAGAAATATTTGGGACATTAAAAGTTTAATCAATCAGTGTATGAAAAACAGGAACTCCACACTTTAATATTAGAGAGAATAAATGACGAAGTGTTTCAAGCTAAAGAAGAAATATGTCTTAGTCAAGCTAGAACACCTACCTTAACAGAACACACAGAAAATGGAAAACGTACCAGACTCAGGACCAGCTCCCTGGAGTTGTCAGTCATACAGTATTGTGCTCAGAGAGAACAATGTAGGGCAATGGTGGGTTCTGCAGCTGCTCTGAGACATCATTTGCAATACCAGAGCACAGCTTAGGCCTTCTGATGGGTGGCTTTAATGCTAAATTAGAAGAGGCAGCTGGGTGATGGAAAAAACTTTGGGAAGCCACAATCACAGAAACTAAACACTGATTGTGCTGAGTTTTCCGTCTTGCTTTGGCAATTGTTATCCCTCCAAATGACGTATACAAAGAACCAGAGACTCACCAGGTGGCAGAACAACAAAACAGACCAGGGATCTCTCAACTAATGGAAGATTCAGATCACCTGCCTAAAATTTAAGGACATACTAGGCCATACATATCTACAGCAGCCACAATGATGACATTACTATGCAACCCTTCAAGCAAAATCTAAAACAAACTAAAGAGCAGACTTAAGGCACTGTCAAAAGCAGTAAAGGCTGGTGTGATATACAGTGTCCAGCAATCAGCAATTATATAACTTCTGCAGCAGTTACAGCAGGATATCCACACAGATGAGTACCAAAAGGATAAGCAAAGAAATATGGAACCTCATGACGGAAAATTCCCCTCTTCATCAAAACCTTGTCACGCAAACCCAGTACTTGAATTGGAAAGTCACTGAAATATTAGAATGGCAAAAATAACAGTACACAAAAAAAGATTGAGCAGTACTCATTAAAATTCTATTTAAAGATTTCCATTTGCTTAAGGCCATTTACAGGTATGTGAAGTACTCTGCAATGATTAGTAATTACACATCAGGTTGGTAAAACAGATTCTTAGGTGTTGTTTGGTGTTGCCATAGCAGGGTTAGCATCACTATCACAACACAAAAACTAGTTTGAAAAGTAGCAGAGCAGGCGTTGTTCAGAATCAGCTATATCAGGAAAACCACATTAAGGAGAAAGAAAAAAAAAGTAGCTGTAGGAATTAATCTATCTCAACAGAAATATATTAGATGAAAGGAAGAGCTCAATAGGAAGTAACATTATAGACAGAAGCTGAAAGCAAAGATATACAAAACATCTGGATTTTTTTATCAAAAACTTTAAATCTCTAACATAATCTCGCTGTTAACAGTGCAGTTCTTTGAGCTGGAGAACTAGCATTAAAGATTAAATCAACATCTGAAATAAACTACAAATTGCTATGAGAAGATCTGAGTGCTGGATAGAAGAGTTTTGCCTTTAAACAAAGAAATGAGAAATTACCAATGGGAAGGCTCTCTGTATCAGAAAGTGGGACTGGAATTATTTGAGGCATTTGTACCAAATGCTTGACACAAAAAAGTCCTCCCAGTGAACTGGGTAAATGGAAACCAGCTGATATTAAGTGAAACAAAGACAGAAGAAACTTTAGGAAAAAAAAATTAGCAGTGATGGCCCAGCACAACAGTAAATCTCTGTTCTAGAGAGAAGGCAGGAGCAGTAGCAAATGGCCCAGAGGAACGTGAGGGACTCATGCATCAGTGCTGGTACTGGGAGGGCTTATCACAGTGAGTAATTACCTGCCACCATGCAGGTAACAATCTTCATCTGCCAAGTGGTTTCTATAATAAGAAACATATTGAGAAACAACTAGGGTGTGTTTGTGGCTCAAAATTGTAGACTTTTCTTTTTAAGTTTCCATATGAAATGCAACATGACAGGTCCAATCAACATACATCTATCAGGTCAGAGTGTGCTTCATTATGAGCATTGGCATTACATGGCGTTCTTTTCTCTGACCCAGTGTAATTGTCACAATTTGTAAGTTGTCATGCAAACTGTTTCAAATAAATGTGTTTGTAAACAAAGACTTGATGGTTCACTGTTATTCAGACAGCTGGTGTGCTACAAGAATCTCTCTGAACATGAAAATAAACAGTTTTGGTGTTAGCTGATAAATAAATTAAGACCAAACCTCACCTTGACTACTCAGCTACTAGGTGCAGCACATTAGCTAAAGACTAAACACCACAAAGTTGTCCCAACCAGAGGTTTAGGTATCCAAGAGTGGGAATTGTTCTTCTGTCTTCTTTTAGGGGGAACAGTGTCTTTTCTCACTCTGTCAGCCCAGTACAGCCTGTGACTATATTTGCATCCATACACTAAGTGCATTTGCATGCTATGATGGTATCTTTAGTCATTTAAATTAGATCACTAAGTAAACACTCATTTTCATTTTAAAATTTAGTCATTTGTGAGCTGGTGTTTTTAAAAAGAATCTAGAAAATATAGTTCTTCCTTCATAGTATTATCCATTATCAGTTCCATTTGAGAAGACACTCAGATAAAAAGACATTAAAATCAAAGAGAGAAAAATGCATATTTGCTCATTTGCTTCCTTTTCATCATGTAATTTATTACTATAAAACTGCCTTAAGTTTCATAAAGTCTGGGAGCCAATAATGGCTTTAGAATATAAACCCAGAGCTACACATCAATAGAAAATCAAAGAGGTCAATTGCAACTGTTTAAAAAGAAAACTCAGTCTCTCTGTCCCATCTATCCACTATTGCAAGGATTAAATTTTTCTTAGTCCAGCTACTCAGTAGATCTCAGATGCATTTAATACATGACATAGCAGCATGTACGTTGCACAGCTTCTGTAGCAGGTGGTGAGCATTTAAAGTACTATCAGTGGCCACATGTTTTATCTCGTGTGTTCAAACATATTTAATGCCAATTCCCTGCAGACACAAACTGCCATGTACTGGTCAATCAACACCAACCCATCAAATGTTTTTGTTCCCTTCCTATATATCCTGTCAATTCATTTGGTGGAATATTACCCCTTGTAGATTTTTACCTCTAAGAGTCATTTTTTTCCTAATATCTCTCCTTAATGAAAAAATTCGACACACTTAGGAAGTGCTTCATGCATGCAATAATTACAACTAAGATATTTTTACAGGAGAAAAAAAAATAGAATATTGGTAATATTGTAAGTATCTTCATTGTCAAACTGAAACTATTTCCTTTCTTATTTTCGTCTTTACTTAGGGCTATTATATATTATCGCATTTACTTCAGATATTTGTACTAAGACTCTTGTAGGAGGATAATGAAATACTAAAACTGTTACAGATGTTTTCATTTCAAGATTATATATTTGCTTCAATGTTTCAAAATACAGAAGTAGGACGTAATTTCCACATGGGTTATTTATTTTGCTCTTCTGTAGTGGCAACTAAGAGTCTCAGCTTTTTTACTGTGATTAATCAGCCAGTCAGTCATAATTAGTTAGGAATCCCCTGGTGATGAGCATCCATCCAGACTTACAGACTGAAAGCAGTAGAGAACCTCAGGTTTTTCAAAAGAAATGAAAAAAACTCTGTAGTTAGTTAGTGGTTAATCAAAACCCAAGGGAGAGCCACTCCTAGATTCAAATATAGAGACTTGGTGTTATGCCCTGGGGGATGACATAAGGATTTATATAGTTTCTAACAGAAACATATTTACCATTATAACTCAAGACATTCATATTACATATATGAAAGGTTGGTTGGTTTTCTTAGTCTGTCATATTTTTTATTCAGTCATACATCTTGGCAATCAATTACGTATGTTAATTGTAGTCCATGCAGTAAAAAACCCTTTCTTCGGTTTTCAAGAAGTTGCTTATCAATTCCAGTAGAGACAACTTGGGTTTCTATAATGAAACAGTCCAAATGGGAATTACACTACCATTTTCTCCATGCCTTTTATTATGCTCTATATTGTACAGCTTCCTGCACTCACCACCAGCTTCATTTGGTCTTTAATACCATTTGTTGCTAGCACATTGCAGCCCTCTCAATCCCAAACCTTTGCAGCATCTTTTTCAATATTAAAGTCTGAAAAGACAGAGCTGTAGGCTAACTCTTTCCACTCTTGGATTCATTTATGCTACACAGGAATGACTCTTTTTTGCATAAGAGGTTAGTGATTATAGTACATGGCAAAGGTATTAGAGACAGAGGTCAGTACTCTCATCAAAAAAAGATGTGAGAAGTATTGTCCAGTTGATTAAATCCCAATAAAAGTTGCAAATTGCAAGTTCTGCCTTTGAAAGGTCATCAAGAAGTATTATAAGGGTTCTGAATGAATCCCCTGGATACATAATTAAGCAATCAGATACATTGTATTTTCCATTTCCATAAATTAACATCTGAATCAGAATAGTGTGCTCTGTCAGTGTGCCACAGAGGAAAATGGAAGATCAAGAGATCCACTCACCAATCAAAATCCTTCACTTTCCTCAAAGCAGTCCTTTCTGCAAGGTTAATATGACATTAATATTGACGGAGTTATATTTTCACTTATTCTAGTTGATCACAAATATTCTTCTCTCATGTCATAGCCTGTCAGTGGAATTTGATTCTGTTCCACAGTCATATATGCTCAGTTTTCCCTACACTTGTATTTTGGGTTTCACACAATGGCAGGGTGGGATGGAAAGGCTAAAGTAGTTTCCACCATAGCTTTACAGCTTAATTTTAAAATGTTTATTCCTACTTGCAATTTTCATTGGCCATGAAGTTTCATCTACTAATAGAAAAATAATTTTGTTAAGGCAGCAGTGTTTAATAGAGGTTTTATGTCACTACACAGTCTTTATATTAAGAACTGTAAAAAGTGTTTATTGTATGTAATTGTTATATTTCCCATGCCTGATTTCCCAGAGTATAATAGTATAAAAATCATGACCTTTTTTTTGCTTTACAGAAGCTTCCCTTGTGTCACATCATTCAAGAAAGGAAAACTGACAAAAATGATAGATGTGAAATACAATCTGTGTCAGCTTTTACTACAAAATACTTCTAAGCATAACACAGTAAGAATGGTCATGGTGTGCTATCTACATGGCAACAAAAAAAAAAACATAACCTGTCACATTTTTGGATAAAGCTGTAGTTTTCTGCAATGAATGTACATTTCTAATTATCACATATATCATGTGACTATGATAATTTGAACATAAAAGGCAACCAGAAACAGTAAATAACAATCATGTCTTCAAACAGACTGTTATGAAAGCATATAATTTACTTTTAAAAATATGCTGGAGTTTGTTTTATGTTTTGGAATCACGTACTTTTTCCTTCTTAATTCCTTGATGTAATGGTAATATGTGTTCTGTTAATGTTCTGGTAATACGTTAATTTGAAGAGGGGGCATGTGTATGCCTGTTTAGATACAAGGACTGTGTCAGCTCACTACCCCTGTGTCTAACAGACAGCCCTCCAACCCAGTCATGGCAGAAACGCTGGTTGAAGGAAGTTTTTAGTTAACCACCGATTGCACAGCTTTGTCCCACAGCCTCTGCTTTATCCCACAGCTTCTGACTCCAACCACAGACCTCAGTTCTCTGCCCCCCAAACATACCTGGTGCAGTCAACTTCACTTGCTGCAGACAAGCCACCACTTAATTCCTGATAGGGAAATTTGTTTAGGCTGGCTTTAAACAAGGAATAAATAACTCAGGACACTATATTTATTTTAAAAGCCCCCAACTGCTCATTAATTGTCTGAGATTATAGTCCTGCAGTGTGGTTAGCAAGTTGACAGAGATCTGGTTTTCTAATGAGAGGACACATTTTGCTGCCTATTCAAAGGAGCACTGTCCTTATGTAGCTGAGTTAGTTTTTAAACAGAAATGAGCTGGAGACAATTTTTCCTTTTGTGCCTTGCAGAGCAGACAAAAGCAAAAACGATACAATCTAGGGAAAATGGAGCAATTATTTAATTTTAATTTTGTTTCTATTAGTTTTCTTCTAACAAGGCAGTAAAATGATATTACCAGCACACATTTATTAAAGTACAAGTGATGATAATATTGTAAATAAAGTAATAATGAAGTCTTTATTAAAAAAAAAAATAAAAAAGTCCACATTTCTGGAGAAGAAAAGGTTGAAGGGCAAACCTACAAATGGCCCTCTAATAACTATGGGACATTTATCAAGATGATGGAGCCAGACTCTTCAGTTGTGTATGGGTGGTAGAAAAAGTGACAAGAGACACAAATCAAAACAAGAGGGATTCAGACTGAATATAAGGAAATACTTTGTCATCATAAGGACAGACTCGCAGTGGAGCAAGTTGCCCAGAGAGGCTGTGCAGCTTCCAGCCCAGGAAATGTAAAAGATCCAGTTGGATAAAGCCCTGATCAGCCTGTTCTGGTCCAACAGCTCCCCTGCCTTGAGCAGGAGGCTGCACTAGAGACCTTCCACCTTGGTATGATCCCATGAAAGGACAACAAAGATTCAAGAAGGTGCACACATCTTATAAGTGTATTGCCATTTAATCTGAACATACATCAACACAAGCAATACTATACTTGTCCTCTCAATGTGTCTTTTTATTATTTTAGCTAAATATCTGAAGAATATCTTTATTACCTGGTTTATAGAGATGATGCCTTGCTTAATTTCAAATATCTTGTATTTTCTCCTCTGAAGGGAATTACAAGACAAAGAAATGAAGTACTATAATAATTTCTGAGATACATGTGGTCTGAACATCAGTAATGAAAATAGTTGTGAGGTAATATTGAAATGTCCAGGCACCAAGTCTCTATCTGTGATTAGTTTTTGGTTTATGTTATAACAAATGTGAAACAAATAGGGCAATTTCTCGTTACATGCAGTCTTTCTAGAATATCTCTAGTACATGGACAACAGTTAAGAAAAAAAAGATGGTGAAAAACGAGCAATTGTTCTTTATTGCTCAATTATTTTATTGTTCAACAACACATAGTAGTAAAATAAGATTAACAAGAAAAAAAATGCAGTGCTGCTGCTTCTATTTTTATTCAGTTTGATTACTACTTAGCTGAAATAATAAAACTTTAGCACATTCAGTTACACTGTAAGGTGGCAATACCAATGTTATGATAAAGATGGATATTGATAATGGAAAACATTACTGAATATACTGCTTTTTAAAGAACTTTGTTCTTCATAAGTATATAATCAAAACTGATTTGAAGTGATCTGCAGCACAGTAGTTCTCGACCAGTTCGGATACTGTACATCATTGTAGGTCAAGCGGAATTTAGGCCATCCACAAAACTGAAAATAACTTCACTGACAACAAATTCTATGAAACTAGGTCGAAATCCTGAAAAGCTCCTTAACTATTCACGAGGCAAGATCTGGAGAGAGATGTAATATCTTTTATTAGACCAACTGACAAAGTCAGAAAATAAAGACACTGACTTCAAACACGGAGTCCTTTCTACAGGTACAATAGACATCTTCATTGGCTTTCATGTCTATATCAAGAAAAATTTAGGAGTTGGGTTTAACCTCTGAGAACTTTGATATCAAGGGGCTTGAAGAGACAAGCTGCTGTCTAGTGGCACACTGTTACATGCATCAGTCCATTATCCCACTCACGAGAGAAAGGGGATAGCTGTCAATGTAAGCGAAATCATTTCAGGAAATATAATCATTAAATTTTCCTCAAAGCAAGTGGATCTTATCACCTGCTCCCCAATAATTAAATGTAATAAGTTTGCTCTGTGCAATCACAGAATCAGAGAATGTCTGAGGTTAGAAGAGACCTCTGAAGGTCATCTTGTCCACCCCCTCTACTCAAGAAGGGCTACCTAGAGCCTGTTAGTCAGGACCATGTCCAAACTGGTTTTTAATATCTCCAAGGAGGGAGACTTCACAACCTCTCTAGGCTACCTGTGTCCTCACAGTAAAATAGTAGGTTTAAAAACTGCCACGTTATTATGCTGTTAATAAAAAAGGTGGAATTTCCCAGAGCTGTTTATTTTATTAACAGTATTTTTGAAACACATCAGTTGGACCAGAGAACAGCCAAGGAATAATTCTTAAAGCAAACATGTAACTGTAAAAAAAGGCAAATAAATACAAGTACTAGACTAGCTCCGCATTATGGAAATGAAAAACTCAGAATAAAAGATACGAGATGCTATTTCTCCTTTTTGATGCTAGCCGTTCTAGCTGTCAGTTAGAGACCATGTCCTCAACAAGACATCATTTCCTTGTTCACAAGAAAATCTTATCACATTTATCAATAGATAGTGGAAAGCAAAGAAAACTGAAGTTAAATATAAAAAATGCACTTCTGAACTCAGACACTATGGTAATCTAACTTTTTTGTCTTTCTGAAAACAGCAACTGAAAAGCAAGCCTTCATGCAATTTTTGGTATTACATTTTATGTCTCTTGACAGTAAAAGATCCTAATCTGATCCATTTGCAATTTACTTTGATGCTTCACATAACATTTTTTCCTTAACAAGGAAGTTAATTTGCAACAGCTGTGTGTTGATTAGTTTGGACAGCAGTCAAAATTAATAGAAACTGCATTCTGAACATCTTTAAAAACACCTCTTTGTAAGTATTTATTTTCTTACTTGAAAGATTTTCTTTTCTTTTTGAAGAAGTGTTGCACACATCTTTAAGGAAAAATTGCTGTTATACAAGATAAATAGGTGCTTTCTTAGTATTCAAAGCAAATAACATTTCCGGTGGGCATGAAACGGTGTTCTGATACTTGGAGATGTACATACAAACACAAGGACATTAATATGGCCAACAGCACCTCTAACAGAACAGTCCCATTTTCAGCAAGACCCCAAATGTCTCTGATGGGGAGCACAACAAAAATCCCCACTGCATTTGGCTCTGATGGCCATCCCACAGCACCAGCAAAATCTGAGAAGATTTTGAGGTGGGTGATGTTAGAGATTGTTTAGGAAAATTGGACGTGGCCTCAATGGGATACACCCACAAGTGCTGGGAGAGTTAGCAGATGTTATTGCTAAGCTGCTCTCCATCATATTTGGAAGGTCATTGAGAACAGGAGAGGTGCCTGAGGATGGACAGAAAGCCATTGTCATTCCAGTCTTCAAAAATGGCAAGAAGGACGACCCAGACAAATACAGGACAGTCAGCCTCACCTCCCTCCCTGGAAAGATGATGGAACAGCTCATTCTGGACATCATTTACAAGCATGTGGAGGAAAATAAGGTCATCAGGAGTAGTCAGCCTGTATTCACCAAGGGGAAATTATGTTTGACCGATCTGATAGCCTTCTATGATGGTATGACTGGCTGGGTAGATGAGGGAAGAGCAGTGGATGTTGTCTACCTTGACTTCAGCAAGGCTTTTGACATGATCTCTTACAAAATCCTCATAGGTAAGCTCAGGAAGTGTAGACTGAATGAATGCATGGTGAGATGGATCAAGAACTTGCTGGACGGCAGAGCTCAGACGGTTGTGATCAATGGTACAAAGTCTGGTTGGAGGTCTGTAGTTAGTGGGGTTCCCCAGGGGTCACTGTCAGATCCAGTCTTGTTCAACCTGTTCATCAATGACCTGGATGAAGAGACTGAGTGCACCCTCGGCAAGTTTGCTGATGATACCAAACTGGGAGGAAGGGCTGACACACCAGAAGGCTGTGCTGCCATTCAGTGAGACCTGGACAGGCTGGAGGACTGGGCAGAGAAGAACCTGATGAAATTCAACAAAGGCAACTGTAGGGTAGGGCACCTGGGGAGGAATAACCCCATGCACCACTACAGGTTGGGGGCTGACCTGCTGGAAAGCAGTTTGGCAGAAAAGGACCTGGGAATCCTGGTTGACAACAGGTTGACCTTGAGTCAGCAATGTACCCTTGTGGCCAAGAAGGCCAGTGGTGTCCTGGGTGCATTAGGAAAAGTGTGACCAGCAGGTTAAGGGTGGTTCTCTTCCCCCTCTACTCTGCCCTGGTGAGGCTGCATCTGGAGTACTGTGTCCAGTTCTGGGTTCCTCAGTTTAAGAAGGACATGGAATTACTGGAAGGAGTCCAGTGGCAGGCTAAGATGATTAGGGGTCTGGAGCATCTTTCTTATGAGGAAAGACTGAGAGAGCTGGGTCTGTTCAGCCTGGAGAAGAGAAGGCTGAGAGGAGATCTCATCAATGTTTGTAAATATCTCAAGGGTGGGTGTCAAGAGGATCAGACAAGACTCTTTTCAGTGGTGCACAATGATAGGATGAGGGGCAATGGGCAGGGGCTGAAGCATAGAAAGTTCCATCTGAATATGAGGAGAAACTTTTTTACATTGAGGCTGACAGAGCACTGGAACAGGCTGCCCAGAGAGGTTGTGGAGTTTCCTTCTCTGGAGACATTCAAAACCCACCTGGACACATTCCTGTGCAACCTGTTCTAGGTGAACCTGACTTAGCAGGTGGGTTGGACTGGATGATCTCCAGAGATCCCTCCCAACCCCAACCATTCTCTGATTCTGTGATTCTACAATCCCCTGCATAGCTACGATAACTCAGTGTTGCTTTCTTCCTGATTAATCTTTTTTCACTTCTTTCCTAGTTTCCTATCATAATGCTATCGCATAATAGAGCAGCAAACCATTTCATTCACTCCTCTTCCTTGGCACTTTTTGATTAAGATTTCTTTTGCCTACTTTAATTACTATATTCTTTCACTGATGCAGAAATCTGAAGACAAATTAATGAAAGTTTATACATCATGAAAAATATTAAGTGCATAAACCACATAACTGGTGTTCTGTTGTAATCATGAGAGTTTAAATGTTTATGCTTATAATTTTTTTTTAAATCCTTGTTTAGTATATAACTGTTCATTTTCTGCTGAAGTGTTATAAAAAGCAAATATTAATATAACCTCATACACAGATGTCATTTTACAGAGAGCCCTGTGAGATATGCTGTCACTAGTATTTTTGAATGAAAGGGAAACAACTTGATTCTCTGAAGGTATCTAGGTTGATGTCTCTTGCTGCAGGAAGGAAGGATCTGTTTTGTATCCACTAACAAACTTCTTAGCAAGGAAAAAGGAGGAGGGCACAAAGAGGGCAATGACAGTGTGTTGTGGGTAGTTATTGGTATTTGATTTAACCTTACAGAGTAGAAAAGCCTTATAATGGCTAAGCATGATTGCAAGAGGAAAACTGAGAGGGAAATTTTATCTCTAGCATTGAGGATACAAAAGCAAGAAAGTTTATATGTTAGAGCCATGTATTCTTACTCTTTTTCTTGGCTGCGTTTCAGTCCACACTGTAGGACAACTAAAGGACGCTCCTTTTAAGACCCGTGAAAATCATCTGCCTAACATGGTGATGAAAACAATCACCATAGTCAATAGGAGAAATATTAATGTAGGTAGAGCACTTGCTGCTAACACAAAAATATTGATTAGTGTTGACGGTGTCAAAATATTGACATAAGTCATTCACTTCTGGGCCATTTTCACCAGACGAATAATAGATCTTAATTCCTTCGTATTGTGATAACCTATGGCTTCTAGACTACCAACTTCAAGTATCATTCACATAAGAGCATGCAGAAATTATCAGAAATCTCTCTTTTGGAATTAATAATAACAGAATCATAGAATAGTTTGGGTTGGGAGGGACCTTCAAAGGTCATCTAGTCCAAGTCCCTGCAATAAGCAAGGACATCTTCAACTAGATTGGCTTGTTCAGAGCCCTATCCAGCCTGGCCTCCTGCCAACTCTCTCAGCACTTGTGGGTGCATCCACTTGGGGCGCACAGATTTGTGCATGCCCAGTTTATGTAAATGATCTCTAACCTGATCTTCCTCAACCAAGTGAAAGTCTTCATTTTGCCAGACTTTTTCTTCTTTCTCTAGGGTCTGGGATTCCTGAGGGCCGGTCTTAGCAGTAATCACAGAAGAAGGCATTCAGTAACTCTGCCTTCTCTGTATCATCTGTCACCAAGGCACCCTCCTCTTTCAGCAGCAGACCTGCACTTTCTCTAACCTTCCTTTTGCTGCTGATATACTTGAAGAAGCCCTTCTTGTTGTCTTTGACATCCCTGGACAGATTTGCTGCCAAGTGGAACTTGGCCTTTGTCACCACGTCCCTGCATACTTGAACAGCCTCCTTGTATTCCTCCCAGGTGGCCTGTCCCTTTTTCCATATTACATAAACATCCTTCTTCCACCTGACTTTTGACAGGAGCTCCTTACTCATCCATGCTGGCCTTCTACTCCCTCTGCTTGATTTCTTGCTCATAGGGATGCATCAGTCTTGAGGTTAGAGGAAGTGATGTTTGAATATTAGCCAGCTCTCTTGGACCTCCCTGCCTTCTAGAGCCCTATCCCATGGGTTTCTTCCAAGCAGGATCTTGAAGAGGCCAAAGTTTGCCCTGCTGAAGTCCATGTTACTACTTATTATCCTGCTTCCTCCATGCAGGATCCTGAACTCTACCATCTAAAGGTATCAAATATGTCATCATATGCATTTTCTTCTGCAACATTTTGTGTTCTAAAGTAATAAAATTCAGCATGCACTGGATATTCTCATTTTTCACAGAAACCTGCAGGAATACACAGCTCTCGGGAATTTTGGAACTGTGTGAGAATGGTCTCATGCTTCAATTCACAAAGAATTTCTCTGCTACCATAGCTAACTTTTAAACATCTGCCTGGGAAAATCCTTAAACTCAATCCTCAGGCATTTTGGTGAGACAATCAGGCAAGTCTCAGAGATACTCCTACTACCTAGACACTTACAAAGGCAGAGGCACATCTGAAATCCCCCTCTCCCTTAGACTGGTCTTACTTCTGTGTTACAGATTCACAGCCTGGATCCATTCTTGCACGTAGTTGCCTTTAGATCTTTCTTTTTGATAATACAGTTGCTTCATCCTTTTAAAACACAGAGGAACCTTCTCTGCAGCTTGATGAAGAATAAGACTTTCATGTCCCAGGAAAGTACTGCAGTCAACAAACTGAGAGCTCTCGTTGTCCTCCAGCAAATTTGTGTCACTGTGTAGCTCACAGTGCAAGACTGATAGGGCCAGAAGGAGACCAAGGGTGAGGTTTGGTAGCGAGGGCGTGCAATTGCTTTTTATGTTATTTCCGCTAGTTCTGAACAGCTTGTGGATTAAAGAGCCATTTGTCACCGAACACTCTTCTTCATCAATACTGAAACACCTATACTGTATTAATTTCATTATCTTGATTGACTTTCAAACTGCTTAATGAAACTTTCTCTTAATTGCCATGATAAATACCTTTATGAGAGTGGGTAGATAATATTCTACTTCTGATGTTTTAGAATTTTTGAATACCACTGAAACTGAGATCTTCATTAAGCCCTTCACATTCCTGCCCAAAAACAACCATTTAAAAGATACCACTCAAAGCCTGAGCTGGAGGTCTATGTCAAAATTGGTACTTTTTTTTTTTTTCTGATGAAATTTCAGGCTATCAGCTCAAAAACTTGTGTAATCTCTGTCATTGACTTCAGCAAATATTGCTGAAAAGTGTGATCTTTACTTAAGATTTCATCACTGCTTTATATTTGAAGATTTGATTTTTTCAATAACTAATTTTCCACCTACAAAATCTGATCTGCCACTATCAGAGTAACTTGAAAAGCATATCTATTTTTGATGGTGTAAATCAATGCCATTCCTTTTTCTTGACATCTTCACAGAAATATGATAATGTCCCTGTTTGCACTCCATCTGTATACAGTATGAAAGCAGGTTTTATTCATGATTTATGCATTCATCTGTTTGTCAATAAATCATTTGAGGAACTAAGATCAGTCAAGAGATTTTGGAACTCATACTTTCAAAGATCAAATCAATAAAAATAATAATGTTAGAAAATCTGAAATTTACCCTGTAATTAAATCACTTGACAACAAACTATAAGTTATCTTGAGGACTAAATTTATCAAGTACATTCTTGATAGTTGTTAAGATGGCATTTCTACATATTTCTTAGTGTATAATAACTTTCTAACCCAGGGGAATCATTTACAAAGCTATTCAAAGCAAATATAAGTACATTATAATTGCAGGCAAAATTTTCATACAAAGGTAGAATACAGAAGAAAAAGACAATTAGGAGTTTATATAACAGTAGCTGGGAAAACAAATATCTTTACTGCAGGTCTTTACCATAGGAAGAGAAATGAATTGAATGCATCATACTTGAGCCTGAGGCAGTTTTGCATCGAAAAGCCTAACACTGTCATCACATCTCAATTCTCTCACTGCAACAAAACCACTGGAAGTTGAACTGCAAATAGATGCAATTAACCCAGTGAATGTGTCAAATTTTCTGTACCACCTTTCATTGAAGATGAACAGAAGATTCACTCAATCTCAACAAACTAAAAAGAAGGTCTGTAATATGACATAAATCAACAAAAATACATTCAGAACCAGACAGTGATTTCTGTGGAGAAAGAAGTGTGAAATCTTGCACACAACTAAAGAGAATAAAGGTTACCAAAGACTTCTCAGAATACATTAAGAGAAACTTCACTGAGAACACAAAAGTAGAAGCCAAACCCCAGTAGAACTTAATGCATGTTTCTTTCAGTTCTTAATGAATATTAATGGAAGACAGAAATACAATTTGACATTAGAATATTTTCAGAGTGTTGAAAGATGACTTGGTTTTAAAATAAAATTATTTATTCACTAAAGAGCCAATCCTGGACCCACTGAACTTATTGCTAAAATTACCTTGGTCTCCATGGGTATGCCCTACAAGTAATCAACAACAGTTTTGATAGCACTATGTTGGAAGGACAGATAAAAAGAATATAAACCTTTTTAAAATTATTTTTTTAAATCAAGATTTTGATGGATTACTCTATGATTAAAGGTTTTGTGGTTTTTGTTTTCTGTTTTTTGTTTTTTTTTGTTTTGTTTTGTTTTTTAAGAAAAAAAAAATCCCCACAATAGCTCTGACAGCCCAAGAATTTTGCTGGAGTTTGAACAAGGAAATACAGACCCAAATAAGTCTATGGAAACTACAGCTGGTATCCAGTCTCACAGACTTCAGTGGAAATGTTCACTAGCAGAAATAAGAGGCTAACAACATAGTAACATCAATCAAGCTTTGTAGCCCCAAACTGGTATAGCGAATAATTCCTGAAATGTTTCATATCATTCCTCATGAACATTCAAGTTGCCATCATAATTAGCAGAGAGCTGCTTAGAAATGTGGCCTGATGTCTTTCACGACCAAATCTTTGAATCTCTTCCTTCTCTCTTCTTTCATCTTTCTAGGCACAGACCTCAGAGAGGATGTGTTGTTTAGTACTCCTACCATGTCCTTCCCAGATCTTTGATCCCAGCAACACTTAACTGGGGCTATCCAGCTCTCTTTCCATGTATTTGTGATGCCTCTGTCTACACCAATTTTACCTGTCAGTAATCACAGTAAATTCAAGTAATTGTCTGGTTCGAGACTTTTTTCACTATTCTTGAAAGATCAAACAACAGCTAAGGCAAGTCATGAACTTCAAAGCCCTCATACAGAAAATTGGCTGGGATATTCAACCTATACTCTAATCTTACAGCTTGAAATTGTTCTGGAATACTACTCTTTTGTCCCTGGTAAACTGCTAGAATGAATGAGCCATGAGAAGAAAAGGACACATTCTCCACATCCTCCTTTGATTCCAGACTAGAAGACACCCAGGCATTCTTGTAGCTTAGAGTTTTTGCTCCTTCTCGAACACCAATAACCAGCGCCTGACAGCAGCACGTTCTATGCACTTCATATCCAAAGAACTACCATTGTGCTTGTACTAGAGCAGTGCATGCTTGAAAGGAAATTTAGTGTCTTGTACGGTCCCAGACAAATCATGGCTACCAACCTGATGCCAGTATTTGAGGGATAAAGCTACCATTAAAAAAAAAAAAAAAAGTTTCTATAAAGAGTTAGGGAACCTACCTGCAGGGCATGGCATCATTCTTCCTGGTAAGTACCTCTGTCCTTTTCAGTATCTATTTCCTGTAGAATTAAATTATCTTCTCTCAAACAGAGCAGTTTAATTGCAGCTTAATGGAGAGCCAGAATTTCCTCATGAGAACTGTTGTGCCTACCCTCTGGCTCTTTTCTTTTCCTTCAAACCTTTCCAGAAGCCCACATCAATATGGATATCAGCTAAGAATAAAGCTGCTTCCAGGCAGAAGGAGGCCCACAGCTCTGCACTCCTCTACCTACAGCTTGCAACTGGTTTATTAGAGATACACGTGCATGACCTAAGTCCCAGCACAGAAGGACTCACACCAGTTTTGTCCTGTTCCCTCCTGCAGATCTTCATTTCAGTCTGATACTAGTGGAATCATCTGTCTCAAAATGGGCTATGACAGTATTTTCAGGACAACAGTAAGGCCATTCTTGTATAAACATTTGGGCACTAATTCCTGTCACCGTCATTCAGTTCTAACAGGGTCCAAATCATCAGTGTAAACCCAATTTATCGCACTGTAACCCAGCACTGGTTCAAAGACAAATGTTCCACATTCATCAGATAATTATCCTATCAAAATCCAGATGAAAAAAAAAAAAAAAATACAAGAGATCAAAATTCCTTGCCATCCCTCATGGTAAATTGGCTTTCTGGGCTGAGAGCACGCATTATCAGCTCATGTCCGGCTTTTTGTCCCCTACTCTAACTGGAAATGAGAATACTGTTGAAAGAAGTGCTCAGCTGTGCAGGCTATTATCATATGGAACACAGCAGGAGACAGAAAGCACAGAATCGTAGGCAACTCCATCTCCCTTTGGACAGCAGAAGGTTTTCATTTATTACTGTAGAGCAATGAGATATCTGAAAGCTCAAACTACTCAAACTGGCCACAGGAATTAAGACCTCAACTGGAATAAATTCACAAAGAGTAGGTCAATGTAAACCTCTTTATGTTGCTTCCATAAAATACTGGAGATTTTATTAAAAATATTTTAGTGTCTTCTTTTTTCTTTGCATAAGGCTAGAATTGACCTTTCTAGTGACCTTTCATTCCACACTTTTCTGGCCCAGCAGCCATAAGTCCTGCCTCTGTATTCACTATCAGATGATTTTTAGTCTATTATCCATATAGAAATTAAATTAATTACAGCGGTACAACAGAAGTACCTCATAGGAAATCTGTATACTCAATACTGTTTTATTCACCAGTCCATGTGATTCAAATCACAGTTCATAAACAGCTTAAATAGATGTTCAAATCACCACAAAGAGAAAAATTTTGAACATGAAACACTCTTGCCTACTGTGAATCAGCCACCTGAAACTCTTTATAGCAGCTACCACTTAACAAATTACATAAGAAGATAGCTATAAATCAAAACCACAAATGATAAGGAACTGCCAAGAGAAGCATTAAATAAATGCAACATATAACTGTCTCTGTTACAAAATCAGTGCAGGAAGCAAAAAGAAAATCATGACAAAATGCACACAATTTAGAAAAATATTCCTCTCATATTATCTCCCCCGAAGTGACAGCTTCTTCACTGAAAACCCCAAGTACACCTAGAAAAGTTGTAACAATAATATTTTGCTACCACATTTTTCACAAAAGCCAACATTTCTGAATTTCACATACAGAACACATCTAATGAACTAATATAACCAGAAGGAAAGAGGAAGAGAAAGCACTGAACATTTGCAATCTGTGTGTATGGGTAGTTCCAGTCCACACATTTTATCAACTTAAATTCCCAGATTAGATAAAAACAGAGGAAACATATATAAATTCTGTATATACAAAACCACACTCTGTTACTCACTTTGGAATACCTAGTTGGCTGTGATAAAGTTCAGTGTCAGCAAGTGTAAGTCACATCTTTTTCATTGCATAATATAAAAATGCATGTTGCAAGCAGCCTCCTGCCCTCACCGGCTACAGATATCCTGGTGCAATTTGTATCTGCTTATTTCTGCAACTCTTCTAGTGTTGACAGCAAACCACAAATGCCTCTTAACAAAAAAAAACAACCAAACAAACAAAAAAAAAAAAGCCACAAACACAAAGAAAGAAACAAAAACCAACAAACAAAACCCCAAAACCAGAACCCAGAGCCTAATCTACATTTGATGTTTCTCCAATGAAAATAAAAGCTATTTAATTCTTTGGTGCTCAAGAAACAGTAGTTCAGTGATGCTAAGCATTAATGCAAGCTGCTTACTTTCAAAGTCTTCACTGACTTTGTTGAACTGTCATAGACCCATCTTTCCCTTCACTAGATAATTCAGAATTTTCTTCACCCTACTGAGCCTTCAAAACATTAAAAATGAAGATGCCCAGCTGACCTTTGGTTTAGAAGAAACACATTACAAGAAACAATAAGCAGAGAATTGACAAAGGTTATGGACACAAATCCTCTTGGGTGCAGGCAACAGTAGTTTCACAAAGAAAGAAATCACTGGCCAATTCAGTTACAGTTATTTAATGTAATTCTGTGAAACATACAATCACAGCAGTTTTGTTTATTTAAGTTCCTTTTTTTTTTATAGCAGGCATCATTACCTAAGTTGTTCCTATATGCTGTTGGGCAAGGACCTGTGCAAGAAGCAATTTCTGTGATTTCTTTCCTTCCTTTTTGAATGGTTGAAATTATTCACACATCCTCCTGATGAATTAGGAGGATAAACTGAACCTACAGCTAGCTCCAGGAAAAGGTGATTTCCAACACCCTCTTGAGTTTTCCTGCTTATCAGCATCAAAACCCGTAGACTATTTTCAGCTTCATTCCCAAATTGAGACAGATGAGCTTTCCTTATGCAGCTGAGGATTCCAAACAAGGGAAGGCAGTTATCCTCATAACTTATTTGATGCGCAGGGAACACATGAGAAGGGGGAACATTCACCATCTGAGCCCCTTCTAAACTCTTCTCATCTGCAGTGAGGGACCTTTAATTGCATTTGCAAAAGGTTAGCAAGGTGGTAGGGGCAGCCTGGCTCAGAGTTCGTTCTCCCCATCTGTTCCCCATGAGTCTGATGTGTAGTTCTGCTCTTTGCTAGCAAAAGAGCGTGTCCCTGGATTTGCAGTTATCCAGCTGTAATGCTGATGTGAAGCATCAATGGTGAGAATATGCAATACTTACAGCTGCTAATACAACTGTCCCCTCCTTTTTTGATCAGGGAAAAGTATATCATGGTCTTTGAAAAACAGAACTAAGAAAGGGTGCTTTGCAAGTCAATGAATTTTATTCAATACTGGAATTCTAATAAATAGATGGGAATTAAGTTTGGTGTTCTTTGTCTGATTCTGTTTATCTAATGTATTTTGGAAACTGTAATTGTAGCAGAAAAAGATTATATTCTTGCTTGCCTCTTAAGAAATGAATCAGTTCTAATGCAGGTGTTCAGAGTTAGATTAGCTCAGCACTTGCATAAAAGAAGTATTTCCTCAAATACCAATGAAAAATAAAGGCAAAGAAAAGTATACTTTCCTGAAGGACTGAACATAAAACTACAGGATTATGGGAGTAATAGGTAGATAACGGCCTAACCCTTGCCACCACTGGCAGCTCAGAATACTCCTACCTTCATCTTCTCTGCCTATATCCCCTTAAGCATCCACTTCTACAGAGTATAGGATCAGAAAAACAGAAAGAGCCCTGCAAATGAAGATAGAAAATCTTACTTAGTTCAGACTAGAGAGGGACCTCCAGCCCACAAGATTTGCATGAAATAAGGCAATTAGTGTGATATATATTTTAAAAGTACTAATTCCAGAAGACCTGGTTGCTCTCTATAAATACATCAAAGAATATATATCAGGAAAGGAGAAGATCTATTTAAAATAAAGAACAAGGCACCAGAATAAATGGGTGTCAATTAACAGTGAATAATTTTAGGATGGAAATAAGAGGGAAAAAATTAAACAGCATTGGAAGTGGGAGACAGGACAGAGCTCTGTTGAAGATAGTCAAGTCTGAGTGCAAATAAACTTCAGACTCAAAAAGGTAACATTTGTGGAAAGGATTATAATAATCTGTGGTTACTAACTGTAGCGGGGGACTGGATTTACAATTTAGAAGGTTTCTGCTGGTTGTGCTTTCTAAAAACAGCAATCCTTTAAAGTAGAACCATATACTGTAGCTGTACTGTATTTGCTTTTCTAGTCTTTATACATATGTGGCAGCCATAATCCATTATAAATACAATTCTGCTTCTAATTGCTTTAAATCAAACTAATTGTTAAAGTTTGGGTTTTTTTTCAGAGAACCATAGCATAGTTTGGGTTGGAAGGGACCTTCAAAGGTCATCTAGTCCAACCCCCCTGCAATGAGCAGGGACATTTTCAACCAGATCAGATTGCTCAGAGCCCCATCCAGCCTGGCTTATGAATGTCTCCAGGGATGGGACATCAACCACCTGGGCCCGTGTTTCACCACCCTTGTAAAAAATTTCTTCCTCATATCTAACCTGAATCTCCCCTCCTTTAGTTTAAAACCATCACCACTTGTCCTGTGGTAACAGGCCCTGCTCAAAAATCTGTTCCCATGTTTTTTATAGGCTTCTTTTAAGTACTGAAAGTTTTTTTTAATAACATCCATTTACTTTTTTCTAAGTGGAAGGAAAAAAAAAAGTTTTTAACACTAACTCTAGAAGAGAATACAGACTTCTGTCATCATTCCAGGGTTTTCTTTTTTCCCAAGCTGGATTTACAGTAGTTCTAATAATGGCATGGGGCACAGAAACTTGAAATATAACTGGAGTCTAATTCTGTAACAAGAGAAAAACCTTTTATACAAGAACTTCTTAGAGAATTCCTAAAATCTCAAAACTTTCCAATTATATATCTGGTTTTCCCAAGGTCTCCCAGTTATCCAATGCTATAGGAAACCATTGCACGGAACTCAGCCTCTGGGCAGGAGATAAATTAAGGTGTCTTTTATCTATCATCCATTATATGCTACTGAAAGCTCAATGAATTTAAAGGTAGGAATTTTATGTCCACACTTTTTTCACCGAACTGTAACAGCTGAATTCACATAAAACTTCTTCATAGACAGAGTCTTGGTCATTTTACTTGTAAGAATAGAGCAAACAAACAATGTATTTCCTGTTTCATGAATGAAAGAATCATAGATTCCTAGAATGTCCTGAGTTGGAAGGGACCCACAAGGATCATCGAGTCCAACTCCTATCCTTGCATGTGACAACCCCACAGTTCACACTATGATTCTGAGGGTGTTGTCCAGTCTCTCCTTGAATACTGCCAGGCTTGGGGCCATTACTAATTCCCTGGGGAGCCTGTTCCAGTGCTCCACCACCCTCTGGGTAAGAACCTTTTCCTAATGTCCAACCTAAACCTCCCCTGGCACATCTTCCTGACATTCCCTTGGATTCTGTCATTGGTCACCAGAGAGAAGAGATCAGTGCCTGCCCCTCCTTCTCCCCTTGTGAGGAAGCTGTAGATGCCATGAGGTCTTCCCTCAGTCTCCTCTTCTCCAAGCTGCACAAACCAAGCAACTTTAGCCGCTCCTCACACAACTTCCCCTCCAAACCCTTCACCAACTTCATAGCCCTCTTCTGGACACTCTCCAGTAGCTTAATTTTTTCATACTGTGGCACCCAGAACTGCACACAGTGCTCCAGGTGAGGCTGCACCAGTGCAGAGCAGAGTGGGACAGTCACCTCCCTTGCCTGGCTGGCAATGCTGTGCTTGATGCACTCCAGGACACGGGTGGCCCTCTTGGCTGCCAGGGCACACTGCTGGCTCATGTTCAACTTGCCATCGACCAGAACCCCCAGATCCCTCTCCGCAGAGCTGCTTTCCAGCATCTCATCCCCCAGTCTGTACGTACAGCCAGGGTTGCCATGTCCCAGGTGCAAAATCCAGCACTTGCCCTTGTTGAACTACATGCGATTGGCAATTGCCCAGTTCTTCAACTTGTCCAGATACCTCTGCAAGGCCTCTCTGCCCTCTAGACTGTCAACAGCTCTTCCCGATTTTGTGTCATCAGCAAACTTACCAAGTAATCCCTTAAGTCCTATGTTTAAGTCATTTATAAAGACATTGAAGAGGTCTGGCCCTAAGATGGATCCCTGCAGAACCCCCTAGTGACTGGTCGCCAGCCCGACGTAACCCCAGTTACTAGAATCCTTTGAGCCCGGCCCGTCAGCCAATTGCTCACATACTGTGTTGTGTGTTTATCCAGCTGTGTACTGGACATCTTGTCCATGAGAATACTGTGAGAGACAATATCAAAGGCTTTTCTGAAATCCAAAAGATCATGTCAATAGGCTTCCCTTGGTCAACTAGGTGGGTAACCTTGTCGTAGAATGAAATTAAGTTTGTTAAGCAGGAATTTCCCCTCATGAACCTGTGCTTGCTGGGACCAATGACTGTGTTGTCATTCAGATGTTTTTCAAGAAGCCCCAGAACAATCTTCTCCATGATTTTGCCAAGCACAGAAGTGAGGCTGACAGGCCTGTAGTTTCCAGGGTCATCCCTGTTGCCCTTCGTGTAGATTGGGACATTTGCCAATTTCCAGTCATCCAGGACCTCTTCAGATTCCCAGGACCGTTGAAAAATCACAGAAAGAAGTCTCGCTATGACATCAGCCAGCTCTTTAAGCACCCTTGGATGAATCCCATCAGGCTCCTTCTTCTGCATTTTTAAGAAGAGTTAAAAACCTGATGTTTTCTTTAATTGAAATGATGCTATGCTTTTTTTACACCAAGTATGCCTCTCTGCTCATACAAATACTGGATTTGTTTACTGTTTCCTGATAGTAATATTAACAGGAAGCAACAAGGTGCAGCACAGCACTTTTAAAATTTAAAATCTATTCTTTAGTCAGTGCCAAGCATAGAAAGAATTTATCACAATTTTATATATTTACAAGTTAAGACTTGCCACACATTTTACTTAAATGAAAAATGCAAGGTATTCTGCTTCTGATGCCTTGATAACTTTATTCTGGGGCTGTATTAAGTCAGTTTGTTGTGCAGGTCTGATGGCGTTTAAAAGATTAAGCCAATAAGATAAGCCTGGGAGCTTATTTTCTCCACATTTATAACTTTAACTGCCGCTTTACCTGAAAGTATTAGAGCAGACAGTTCATTACTACCTGAAAAGGGGTACTACATTGTATGTGAGGAGGTCATCTGAAACTGATGACTTTTAAAGGTCATAGACAAAATGAGTTTTGCTTTGCTGAAAGTCTCTCTCCTTGGTACAGTAAAAGTCTTATTTCAACAGCAGCTGTAAATGTTGCGTAAACAGAAATGAGAGATTTCAGCTACCTTTACCTACTGTAATTCTGCCATTAATTTACTTTTGATTCAATTGGAAGAATACTGGATGATGTTGATATTAAAAGTTTATTTTCTCTGGATCATTTCAGTGATGAATTGGTAACTTCTATGATTTTTTTTTTAATTTTTTTTTTACTGTTCATTTTCATCAACCTCCTGTTACATGTACTCTTTGATCATGGAAAGTATCTTTCTCCTTAGTTCTGTAACACTGAGGAGCTTAAAGCCTGAAGGATTTGTGGATGTTGCAGACTCAAAAATGGACAGATAGGCTGCAAAATAACAGAATAAAGGATGTTTCTTTAGTGTGTAACTTAAGCAGTTTCCCCCATTTTCTTTCAGTCTAAGGCTACGTGAAATTTATGGAATGACAGATCACACATGACATTCAAGGAAACACATACACAGTCTCCTTTCTTTCCTTTTTTTTTCTTCTTTCTTTTTCTCATGGCCACACACATTCACACATATTCGTTTCAATGGATTCCAGAGCCTAAATCCTTCCCACTTAATAATGGTACTTAACTAAAACATCTAAATTAGAAACTGTTGGTCCTCAGCTCCCTCTACAGCCAGTGGAGAAAGACTGGCACTTTTAGAGTGTGATTCGGATTTTGAGTCACAGCTTTCACTTTTTGGTCTTTCTGTTTGCCAATTCCTTCCTTACCCTCCTGGCCTATATTGGCTGCAGCTGACCAAAAGCTCGCACTTCTGTGCCTTTCCAGGTGTTGCAATAAACCTACTTATGTTCTGCCAGTTCACCTCAGAGCCTAAAACACAGCACTCCTGCAGACTTCCTTGCCGACCCTACACTGGACAGATTTCACTAGGGATTCTCTGAAGGGGAGTGGTGACATTATCAAATATTTAAGGTGCCCACCTCCATGTGAGTTATGCCAAAGGCACGTAGCTAATACACATTGCTTCCATGACAGAAACCTATGGAGATATCATTGAAAGTCAAGTGAATTTTGAGCATTTCTCTCTACCTGCACTAAAAGAAGCTTTGACAAAGGACAGATGTGACTGCCACAACCTACCAGATACTTGGACCTATAAAATGCTAAGCTTTGGGGTAACTTTAAAGCTTCCACTGGTGTCTACAGGTGATAAAGTGCCGAAGAGCTGGATTCCATGAGCTTCCACTGTGTGGGTTTGCCTATATAGGGTTTGAATACTACAGCTTCAAAGTAGAAGTGCCAAAATCTCTCTCAGATATTCAGATAATGATTTGAAAGTGAGACAAAGAAGTATTATAAAATCTTGGAGAATGCCTTATCTTACTCCATTTCCACTGACACTTTTAAACAAGTGTTTGGATAAGCTTTCAGTATGCATACAAAGTTGAATTAAAGATTTTTTTTCTGCATACTGATATTCATGCAATATATAGTCTGTACCACAGACGAAGTAGAGAATGAAGTCAAAATAAAAATTCATCATTAATGCCAAAAACTCTACCTAAGGAAAAGAGCAGACCCTTTATATTAACAGCAAGTTTGTTTTGCAAGTACCTCTAATCAAAGTTCTGCAGCTTTGGCAGAAATGCGTTAAAGACTGAGACAAAATCTTTTGGTCTCTGTCAATTCAACTAGCCAGAAAGAAAAAAGTATGCATTTTTTCATTTCTCCTGCTAAGTCCAGAAGAATATGACACACAGCCAACATTATATCCACCACATAAAGAAATTCTTAGCATAAAACTGATAAGCCCAAATAGAGTTTAAAGGTGACGTTCTATTGCTAGGTGATGATCCATTGTATAACAGCATTTAGCCATGTTAGCAAAGGAATATCTACCCCACTGTATGTGGAATAGGTTTATACAGACAGACATAGGCCTATTTAAAGAATTATCTCTCAGAACAAATCCACCACTAAAAGTTATGTCTGAAGACACTGTCAGGGGTTTAGAATTGGTTGCTTGCAGTATGGCATGGCTAACTTCTTGCAGAGCATATCTTTAACATGTGAAGAACTTTATGCGTGAACAGAAAGTGAGTTCTTATTCAACACAAGAAACCAGAAGATCATATTCTAAATACAATCTTATATCTGTCTTTTTCTCTCAAACCAGCACTCAGTGATCAAAGTGAATGCCCAAGGACAAGACTAAATTAGAAGGTACCTAGTTCGCTACCTTGGGAATCCATGTCATAGCTCCTAGTCAAAAATTACTTTTTAAAGTTTCAGGAATAAAATGATCGTACTGCACCTCTATGCAACAGACTTTTCAGTCTCCATTCCTAATTTCCCCTTTCTTCTCCTTTTTAAGCAAAAATGAGTGTCTGAGGATTCTGACAGGCTTATGTTGACTTGAACCATTTAAGCCTACTGCTTCTTGAAATAATTTCTGACAGTGATGCAGTGTAAGAAACCAGGATATCAGAGACTGACGGAGGATTCACTGCTTACTTTTAAAATGCAAACTCTATTTTATGAACCAATCTGTCATCTAGTCATATACAAACAATGCTATGTTAATTATGCCCATATGCAATTGCAAAAACA
Organism: Streptopelia decaocto; assembly: GCF_964273445.1. NCBI lineage: Eukaryota > Metazoa > Chordata > Aves > Columbiformes > Columbidae > Streptopelia > Streptopelia decaocto. The sequence continues at coordinate 100,482,270 of NC_138656.1, read as the reverse complement.
TACATCATTTGTCAAGAGTCCCATCAGTTTTCTGGCCAAATGTTACTACAGTAAGGTTGAACTGTCTAAATCACAGCCAGTCTTGGTCATAGTCTTAGTCTCTATTTTTCCTTCAATTGATTAGTAAGGCACTTTGCTATATTAAATACAAACACATCTGTCTCACCTTCAGACTAATCATGGCATCGCACTGTCACTCAATAGCATTTTGAGGAATATGTGATGTGACCTACAACTTGCTTCTTTGACTTATTAAGTAGTGCCTAATAGCCAAGAACTACACAGATAATTTAAATACAAACCCTTAAGACACAGGAGCAGCTAAAATGTCCATAATGCTCTCTGAATAACTATGTGCTTTTTTCTGCATATTGTTTGTGAAACAGACATTCTGAAAAGAATATGACAACAATATCCCAATGCATATTCCCTACAATTAAGGAATCCAAGATATCGTGCAAAATACCTAGGAGCTTGAGAGGAAAAAGATGGTGCAAATGTGAGTATGTTAAAACTACTGTAGGTTAATTCTTTTTCAATATGCATGGTTTAGATATTTAGATTCACATCACTGACTGCATTTAATTTTGACAACACTTCAATAATATTGAATGGGACTTAACTGCTGGATTTGGTGTTTAAAAAACAAGAGATCATTACTAGTTGTCTTGGAAACTTGGTGGATTTATTGCTGAATTTTCTGTTTACTGTTATTTAAACTCCAAGTCATTAAAATAAAATACGGGTTTAAATTGACCTTTGTCTTCTGTTTTGAATTTTGGAAGCAAATTTGCTCAAGTTTTCAATACACTTGAACAGTACAACAGTAGTAAAATAAAAAACTCACTTGACTGAAGTTGTCCTATAATCAGGCTGTTGTTTCCCTGGTTCCCACCTCCCCAGCTCTCAGCAGCAAGCTGTTCTGAAACACTCAAACTCTACATCCCAAATACTACCAGCTTCCCCATTCTCTTCCAGGTAAACTATTTAGCAACAGCTTCACATTCCACTTCTGTTTTTTTTTTTTTTATGTGTAAGAGAGGAAAAATTGCTGACAAATGTATAATTTGAGTCAGCACATTTTTTATAAAGACAGAACAGAATTATTCAAAAATTTATGAGACTGCAGTAATTTCCAACAAGAAAACCATTTAATATCATGATCTCAACATACTGAAAAGGCAGAAAATCAACTGCTCAGCAGCTGTGGAATTTCCAGTGGCATAAAAGGAACACAAGAGCTACTTTGCCAGGTCTCTGAACAGGACAGAAAAGTTGCTGGAAATCTGGTATATCAGCTCCATCTTCTCAACCAGCTCCTGAGACAATTACAAGTGTTTAGGGAAGAGAAATCTAGATAGAGTATTTAAAGAATGGAAATACTGCGGGGTTTTTTGGTTGGTTGGTTTGTTCTCATGTAGAAGCTTTTCTCTCCTGTGAGAAAGAAAAAACTGAAGTATAAACAGAAATAAAGCTAGAAACACAAATAGCCTTCTAGATATAAATTGATTGCTGCTATTATTAAGAAAGAAAACACTCCTGCCATGAAAAGCACAGTTTTTGCTACTGTGGGAGAAATTAAATGGAACTGTTGACCTTGCATATATGGCTGGTTTTGAACCTGAACCATAGTTGACAGGGGTCCCCTCAAATTGGGAAGTCATTTGGTGAAACTGCCTGAGTGCATCTCAACTACGCTTAAGCCTGAATCTTAATTCACCAATGGCTTATGATGTTAAACCTCTTATCTCTTGCATCACTGATGGCTGTGAAAATACTCAGAAGCCACCCAAGAGTAAAGAGCCACAGAAAAGCCAGTCCTCCCAAGACAACCATGGACTTTGTGGGAACTTGTCAGCACATTAAAAGAATCACTTTCCACAAACTTAATTTTCCCTTATGACTTCTAAGACAAGCTGCCAAACAGCTCCTAGGTGCATTACAGAGCTGTAACTCTGGCAGCAATATTGCTATTGGTGGTAACAGGATATAAGGTTTATACTGAGTTTGCAAAGCCTCAGAATTGAGACTTATCCAGACTGCTTTGTGTGAACTTTGTTTACTTTAGATGTGACAGTAATTTCTTCGGCTGGCCAGTTGTCTGTATGTAATGTGTTTTACTTTTGTTTATCTGTATATAGTACAACCATAGTTCTGAATGCATAGCAGTAACAAAGATTTTTTCTATGTCAAATGAGATATTTATAACCAACATAATAGGATCATTGACAGATTTGGGTTAGAAGGGACCTTCAAAAACCATCTTGTACAACACACCCCCCCACTATGGGTAGGGACATCTTACAGTAGACCATGTTGCTCAAAGCCCCATCCAACCCGGCCTCGAACATTTCCAGGAATAAGGCATCCACAGATTCTCTGGGCAACATGTTCCAGTGCCTCATCACCCTCATTATACAAAATTCTTCCTTGCATCCAGTCTAAACCTATCCTCATTCAGCTTAAAACAATTGCTCCTTGTTCTGTCACTACAGGCCTTGGTAAAAAGTCTTTGTCTTTCTTATAAGTCCCCTTCATATATTGAAAGGTTGTAATAATGTGTCCCCAGAGCCTTCTCTTCTCCATGCTGAACAACCTCAATGCTCTCAGCTTTCATAGGAGAGATGTTGCAGCTTTTTGATCATTTTTGTGGCCCTCCTCTGGGTCTGCTTTAATGAGTCCATGTCTTGTACTACAGGCCTCAGAGTTGGATGCAGGATTTCAGGTGGGGTTTCTTGAGAGCAGAATAGAGAATCACCCCCCTTGACCTGCTGGCCATGCTTCTTTTTATGCAGCCTAGGATATAACATACGAGATAATGCAAGAAATACAATCCTGGTGTAACTGCAGAGCCCTTAAAAAGTGAAGACACAGGATATGGTACAGGGAAGTATGGGCATAAGGTGATATGAGCTGGGGCACAGGCTTGGCAGTGGAGGGTCCACAGCTATGAATGACTCACCCACAGTCAGTTAAAGAAATGCAGACCTGAAGCTGGACACAAATGGTTTAGGGGTAACAAAGAGAACAAAGATACAGTATCTAACATGTGTAAAACAGGCATATATACTAAATTCAGATGTAACGTGGAGCTGCAGGCCAGTGAAGAAAGAACAAAGGTGTAAAAGCATAGTAGCAAACACAAAAATGACCCCGAAGCTAGTTTTGGATGTAACAATTTAGTGTGACACTGGACTCATGAAAGTGCTTCAGTGTGTCTTGGGTCCACACATAAAATCTCAAGTGGTTGAATCAGATTTTTAGCATGGGCACTGCAGCAAGGCAGAGGCTGTGGATTAGGCTGTAGTGCTCAACCCGTCACACTGCACAGATCAGGCCAGAACCTGCTTTGGATCCAGGTCTCCTCTCATGCAGCCTGCAGGAAGAAAACAGGAAAATCCCTACATGTGCTCAGGCTTAGTCACCCCTCCTCTCTCTAGCTGTCCGTAATATTTTCTCCAAATCATTATTATTTTATGCCTATCACCACTGTGTAACAAGGCAGATTTAAGCTTTCCTCTCTACTTTGCTAGGCAACATGTTACACTGATTAGCAGAGAAATAAAGAAGTTTACACAGGAACTTCTTAAAGAGCATAGAGCTGAGCATGGTTTCAGCACAGCAAAGAGAAGACAGCACACTCCAGACACCATTTCAGAACTGACTAAACCACTGAGCATCAGCAGAAGTAGGATGTGGTGCCAGGAGAAGGTTTTAACAAGACTATTTCAGTAACATCTTGTTATACATCTCTTCTCCATCTCTCACTTAAGAGATCCTCCATGGATCATTTAATACACAAGTCTGCTAACCACTGTCATTACCCTGTTTTTCCAGCTGTCATGGAGGCACCCCAAAAGTTAATTTTAGGCAGACAACAGGTTCCAAAACAGACTTTATTCCAGATGGAAAAGTGTAGCAAATAAACCAACTAGAAACAGGGTTTATACAATTATTTAGTACTCCAAAAACATAAAATAAATGTTCAGATATCAGTTGAGGAGATTATTGGGGTACAAAAACATAAGAATAATGAGGATCCACGGAGTCTACACATACACTCACAAGAAACAAAGCCAGAGGCCTCTCACTTCAGGGTACCCAGAAGAAACAATCACTTGCCTGGGTTAGGTGAGGGCTCACACTTGCCTGGCTTAGGCAAGGAATCATTCAAGGATATATCCAGCAGAGAAAAACAACCACTCACCAGACAAGGAGGTGAGGCGCTCTCAATCCTGGGAAGTCTCCTTAGATGGTGTCCCAGGCTAAGGGGAGGGCTCCAGTCCGCAGACCTGCTGCTCTGAGAAGACCACTCAAAGGGGGTCTTAGGTGGGAACCCCATTTTATAGCCTGGCCAGATCTGGCCGTGGCCATTACAACATGGTCCAGAAGCTTCTCAGATTCTCTGGGCACTTCCTTTGTTGAGGATCCTGTCAGTTGATTGAGTGTCCCATCCCACCTGCTCCCCCAGCCAGTGGAGGTGAAGTCACCCTGCCCCGGGGTAGAGGAGGACAAGTGCATGTGAGGACGGGCACAATGGGGCACAAAACGTGCTAAAGAGGCATCAACTGTCCTACTGAAGGCTTTGGATCTCATCTGGGGGATGTGCAACTGCCATATGCAGTTTCACCTGTACTTCTTTATCTTAAAATAAATGTAGCAATACAGATATAGTAGTCTAAATAAAGTATTTCAAATATTGTAGTAGCATTTTAGCTTTGTAGGAAAACATGCATCTGGTGAGGAACTGGAGAAGACTGATATTTATTAGAGGATAGGCAACAGAGAGTATGCTAAGACATTTTCTCATCCTTCTCTTGAGCACCGACTAATACAGAAGCTTCAGTCTGCAAGTGCTAGTCCACCCCTATCCAAAGCAAACATGCCATGCAAAGGAGTCTCTATCATAACTGTCACGAGCATAAAAAATGTAATTTTGCATGATCCAGATTATTGACATAATTAGAAAGAGAGGTGTGTCTTCTGAATTAGAGTGTAGGACATGTTGAACATAATCAAACAGCAGTTTGTATGGAAAAAATAAACCCCAGTCAAGGTCCAGCAAATATAATCACAGTCTGCAGGATGTGTGACGTATATTTTCCAGCTTCCCTGGCCTTTGCAAGGCCTCAGCTGAATTACTCTGCTCTGGAAAACACAGTTCAGGGATTTAGAAAAAGCAGGACTGAATCTGGGTAGATACACAACAGAGGAGAGACAGGGGAGAATACTGTCAGGTTCACAGATGGCAAATAAAAGGAGCTACCTCCACCATTTCCATTTGGTTCTAAAGAAACAATACTTGCATCTACAAATCTAATGTGCAACTTGTACTGTGAAAAGTTCCCCATACTGCATCCGTTTCCTAAAAAATGTTTTCAAAATAAGGGGTATTGGTCAACATTGTCTGTTACTTCTTTCTAGATGTTTTGCAAAGAATGAATGGAAATAACCAAGGACAAAGAAGCTGCTGTTTTGATTAAAAGTACACTGAACAAGGGGGCATTACATTCTTCTCTCTGAAAATTTGCAGCAAGAAAAGTAGATCATCAGCTAAAGAAAGGTAAACTAGAATTTTATATGACCACACTCTCAAAACTCAAAGGCTATTTTGATGAAGCTGGGGCCCTAAATTAAAGCAGCACTGTGATTCTACTTTATAATAAGATGTATTCCCTAACTGACTTTTATTTCTTCTGAAATTTTACATAAATTAGCTCGCATTCTGTATACAGCATCAAAGTACTTCCATGCTTTGATAAATCACAGCTGAGATGTCAGTGGTCACTGTTCCTTGAATGAACCACTTAGATGTAAAAAAGGCAACTCTTGGGGGGGGTTAGAAATCAGAAAAAAGCTTACCTTGCAGGAGTTACTAAAAAAGGCAGCACATGCATGAATCATGTTTGCTGAGGGTGTAGCATATTATTCTTTTCTGTGATTACATCAATAGTCTAGGCCCATTCTCCACTTCCCCCAGAGCTCACTACAGTTGCCAACTACAAATGATATGTTGAGGTTGGTTCATTTTAGAGCTTCTCTTCATCCTCAAATACAAAAAAAAATCAGTTACGAAAGAACAAAACAAAATCACGGAAGGATGTGAAGGGCTATCACTACTACATGTCAGCAGGATGTTTCTGTACAATGTGTTTTCTGTGACTTTGCAGGGAAGGAGGAGTCTGGGAGGTAGATGGCAATGGCAGATAAATGGCCAGTTGTCCAGCCCCCTTTCTGTGGATGATGGATGCCTGAGTATTCCTTGCCTATTCAGAGCACTTTGCAAGCTGCAGGCAATGGATGCTTCCTTCAGCATTTGTAAATTTTATGTAATAGGCTCCTAACATTCAGACACTCTGCTTCCACTTTTTTTCCTCTGGGGTCTGCTAGAGCTCACATTAACATTTTAGTTAACCTGCTAATCTCTTAGCACCAACGCAACAGGCCACATTAAACAAACAACAGATGGAAATGTGAGAGACATAATGGCTACACGATGTGAAAAACCCTGCAATTAGCAACGACTTGCATTGATTTTTTTTGGAAACAGTCCTTCCAGCATTGTTCAAGTTTCCTCCCACGGCTCCATTAAGTTCTCAAGAATGAATTCAAATCCAGCCCAGTGCTTTCCACAGTGAGAAGTGGGTTTTTTTAATAGACAACATTGTACACTTTGCCTTCAGTGGTTCATATCTACTGCAGCTTGACTGCTGAAGTCATCCCTTTTGCTGCTGTCTTTGGCTACTGGATTATATGAAAAATATTATTTATATCAGGTCCTCCTCCTTCAAAAAAATCCATCTTTCTTTTAATTTCTTCACACTCCAGCAAAGCTCAGAAGACACCAAGGAAACTTACTTCTCATACTTACTTGAACATTTGGGTCTACTGGAAGAAACTGCTGCTAGCAAAGAGGGACAGGTGTATTTCCCTGTCATGAATGGTTTGTTTTTGTATCTGTCTTCCTGAGTACTGTAAACTTTTAATATTGCCCACTATATCTGAGGAGAATTTGGATCAGTAGCTTGCACTGTCCCTGGCACAGCAAACAGGGAGAGCAGCTGCACTGTGTATGAGGAGGCTTGCTGCAACCCAGTGGCGAAATGTTCTCTGCAGATGCTTCTTATTTGCCTTTTGATTTTAATTTTTATTTTTCCCCTTTTCAAGACTATGGCCAATTGCCCAGTGATGTATCAAGACATCCAGTGAGAACGTTCATGCAAAGGAGAGCAAAGAAGAGAACAGCAGAGACTCAGGCAGGGAAACAGACAGGTGGCACTCAGGGAAAAAAGACATCTCCTGTTTGCATATTCTGCAAAAATCCTCGGTAGACAATTACTTGGCAAAGGGATGCTATCAACTGCTCTGGTTCAACTGGATAATGCAATATCTGGAATTCAGCTACTATAATAGGAACATTCTTTTTCAAGCTGAGGTGCATCAGATCAGTCACAGCTTTGGAGACTCTTACAGCAAACATGCCAGAGCTGCTTTATTAACTGCCAGATCAGTTTGTCACTGTCTAGGGGACTGCTATTTTTTTTCCCAGTAAGAAATGGTAGATCCATTGCTAAAGCATATGCCAGTGCATAAATGAATTATTAGTTCATCAGTCTAAGCTCCTGCTCTATCTCAAAAGCCTTCTCTACAGGTCTTCAAGAGAAGGTGGTGAGTGGCTAACAGTAACTCATCATTCATAGTCACTAAATTTGCATTCAGGTAAACTCCAGGTGCTGACCAATGTGCACAGGACTTTTCTGGAAGCTGTCACATAGATAGCAAAATATCAGGCCAGCAAGAACTCCTCACATTCAGGGATTCTCCTGGACATAGTCAAGGGGAAAATACATATATCTGATCATTAAGCACCAACAGAAAAGCCTCCATGTAAAAAAAAAAAAAAAAAAAAAAAAAAATCTTCAAACTGAAAAATGTATCTGAGGTGGCGAATAACTGCAATAGTCTTGCTTAGGTTTTGCTGTGGTGATAGTAGTGATTCGCATACATCCCAGTTATTTTGGACATGTCAGGACATTAAAACTGGGATCTCAGTACTCCTGAAATTACTACCATGTGCCCAGACATAGATCTGGAGTGTTTCCTGGCATGCCATGGAAAAACATGGAAATCATGAGCTTAATCACATGTCACACAGATATGGTTAGCGCAAGATGTAGAGCTAGAAATCTCAGATTCAATTCTCTCTTCCTATGACTGTGCCCCTTCCTATACCCATCCATTACACAGGTTCTAGTGACATATTTTTATTGATTCAGAGACAAAGGATTAGTGACAGACTGCTACAAATTCTTCTGTCCCTGACACATAATTATTCCTGAAACAAACTAATAGCCTGCATTTATCTAGAATAAAACTTTCAAGAAAAAGAATTCAGTCACTTCAAATGTGCCTCTTAGCACACCTCCCTTCTTGTTCTGATATAATTAAGAGATAAAGTCAATGGAAGAGAGGCTTGGTGTGGGACCCACTACAAGATCTATAGCATAGTATTGATCACAAACTTCTAAACAAAGCAGTTATTTTCCGCATGAGTGGACAGTTTTTGACAACTGTTTGTTGCTAAATCTTTTTTTTTTTGTCCTCCTACCTTCTTTATTTCTTGTATAAAACAGATTCAAAGCTAAAATAACTTGATAATACAATACAATTAAGTTCCAAAGTATAAAATAAATAAAAAAAAAAATAAATCAGACTCCACTTCTTTCTTCCCCAAGAAAAGGCTTCATTTTCTTTAAGTTTGTTTTTGTTGTTGTTTTGTTGTTGTTGTTGGTGGTGGTGGTGTGTTGTGTGTTTTGTTTTTTTTTTTTCATATTGAAAACTTAAACATATCAAAATACCATTTTATGCTCTTAATTGAATGAGCCAGCATGGTAGGAGACAGATCCCAAGAAGTGCGCTATTTGTTTGCAGAGCACAGGGAGATGAAGGGGATCGAGTGCTTGTAACCTCTCCAAATGTAACTGAAGTGTGTGGCATTCAGATTGATAGGTAAAAAAAATATATATATATATATATCTTTGCATATATGACATTCATAGGAATTAACCCTGAATATGAGGGCCATAAAAGTAATGGTGACTTATTTTAAACACATTTGCTGAATGGATGAATTGAGAAGAGTTCATTTTGCCACACATTTTTAACATAGTCACAGAGTTACAGAAAATAAAATTGGTCCCAAGGAAGCAGGGAGGGTATCTGTGAGAAAATTTTACTCTGCTATATGGTAAAAGAACTCAGCAGACTGGGCAAACACAAAGAAACCTAATAACTTAAAAGCATACTATATAGTGAGTTCATTTTCTGTTGCTTCCCTGATTACTATATACAGACACACAGAAAACTGGATGGTAACTTGATGCTTACAGAAAAATCAACATACATATCCTGTCCAAATAAAATGTAAATACAGAATAATTTCTTGGGTGTTATATTTATGCTATACCTTGCTAAAATGGGAGGGGAGGGGAGGCGAGGCGAGGCGAGGCGACAAAAATCAGGCTCAATGAAGCAGCAGGATTAATAATGATAAAGAAATTTGATTTGTTATACCATCAATCTGCATGGAAAAGATGACTTTTGAAATCTGTCTTTTTACATGACTATAAGGTTGCTCTATAGAAGGAAATAAAGCAAACTAGTAAGACAATGTACAGCTTACCAACATTAAAATAATTTTGTATAGAGGTAATTTTACAGTAGCTTTTTCTGTCTTAAAAGATGTTTCTCTAGTTCATCTTTTTGATCTACATACCAGTGCCAAAATAGAAGAAATGTAACTATCAAGAAAACAGCATTAACAAGCATATTTCTATGTTTAGATTAGAAGAAACTTGATGAAACTGATTACAACCTTGAAATTAATTTTAATTTTTGCTGAATAATGAATATTGGGTTTTTTGCTTCTCTAGTTTTCAGGTTTTACAGTAAAGATATTTACAGACATTAATATATTTGCCTTGCCAAAAGCATAGTAGGTTTTGAATAAGTGATCTCACATACGTAATGTTAATTCTTTTTGAAGTTTCAGTAGGGTTGGAGATGTAGAAAATGTGTTGGGCTTGCAGGGTTGTTTTCCTCCACAGGTAATGTAATCAGAACTTTTCCAAACTGGGGCTACTTGACAAAAACTTAATCACATCAAGATCAGCTTGCATGGCTTAAATATAAGTTGCATACTTGAATTGTCCAGGAATGTTGAAGGGAAGGACTTCAAGTACATCTATTTAAATTTTAAGGCTTTTTATTTCTTTTTAAATTTGAATATTATGACTTGAAACCAGCACTTAAAGTCCTGCACAGAATATTAAAATAATGGGTAATGTTATGAGACAACTTTTACAATTATATTAAATGAGTTTTATGTTGAAAACAAAGTGGAGAACAGAGATTGTCATCTAACAGATGCTCCTAAAGTATATATGAATATTGGTTGGATTAAATTTCTGCTGCCTCTAAGCTCGTTTCCCTCAGTGCAAAAGTCAGGTCCTGATAGCAGGGAATACAGCTGTGGTGTTCATTAGGGATGCTTCTATCTGCCTCTTTGCTGAAGAGAAAGGAGCCAGAGAGGCTTCCACTGCTACCACACTTGCCACAGCATCTGGTCTTTCTGCCCGGCTGCCTCCCACCATCACCAATGTTTGGGAGAGAAGACTGAGTAAAGCTACAGGGGACATCAGTCCTTCTAGATCTTCCCATCCACAGTAAAGAATACTGAAGCATTGCCAACAGGGTCCTTGTCTCTACCCTCCTCCAAGTCTCCAGCTATTGAGCCCATATGATGTAGGCCTCCATAGAGGTTGGAGGAGACATTCCAGGTCCTTTGCCCATAGTCCTAAAAAAGGCTGTATTTTTATATGTCACACACTTCTGCATCAGGGAAAGAGTGAGGCTATGAGGTGCAAGTGATACTGTGCTGAGGATGTGCCACTTTACAATTGATGGGGATAACACCACAACAAAAAAAACACAGGAACATCGAAAAACATCTGAAACAAGATAGCTAGGCATGGTCAATGTTGGTTTCTCTCTTATTTTAATGAGATTGTACTGCTTCCTGCAGAAGACAGTGGCTTCATGAATTGGTTAATGAGTACATTAAGACCCCTCCACCACTCACCCAGTTCTGCATCAGTTCTTGCTGGAAGGCTGGCAGCAGGTGGGCTCCATTTAGTGTAAAATCTGACTGCTGTTCTCAGGTGTCTTCCTCTCTGCTTGTGATCCATCTGTGTCTCAGAGAACAAGATTCCTGAATATGTATTGCATATCAGAAGTCAGTCTCATTCAGTCATCCAAATGGCTCTGGCTCTCTACCGATATTGTGAGTCATCCTTCATCTGCCCCACATACAGTTCTTACATTTACCACAAGATCTTCCCAGTGATGGCATGAGTTGTTCAGCATCCTGCAAGGACAACCTCAAAAGCCATTCGTGGTGACCAGGTTTGCAATATCTTTCAGCAGAAGGACTCCTCACTGAACACTCACTAAACATACCCTCCATCCTCTGAAGAATTAGTGACGCTTCATCAGAAGTGAAGATTGCAATGCAGAAGATAAGAATTGAGATTTATTATTATGACACTTAATCATTCCCATTGGGCATTTGATCAACTTTAAAAAGCCCATTCATTAGGCTTTATAACTGAAATGCATCTCTTACCTTTTGAGAATGTTATTGCATTTAGCTAATTTTTCTTCCATAACCTTAGTAATTTAACTCTAGTTTAATAGCAAAGCTGACATACTTGATGGCTATAAGGGATTTAGTTTAGTCTTTAAATCTTTGTTTTGGTAACATTTTTTTGTTTTTAAATGTTGTCAGAATCAATAATGTTCCTTACCAAGTAAATACTTAAAAAAAAAGATAAGTTTCTGATTTTTGTTATTCTCAAAGGGTTTGGGTGTCATCTAGTCATTCTTCCTGGCAGCCAGCTCAGGAAAAGCCCCAGTACTACAGCTCAGCAGTCACAATCTTCTATCAAATCGAACTAATACAGTAACAGAAGAAAACAATATCACTTTTCTTCAAATGAGGCAACATGTTGCTTGAAACTCTTTCCAAGAACTCAGTCACTTTTATCTGAAAAAAACTTGAATTCTCTCTAACTTTCTATGAAGGTATCTTAAAATTAACAGGCTCTGCTCTGCTTCTTGTTTAGCAAGTGGGACCAGTTTCCTTCCAGAATCTCAAAGGCTCCTTTGCCCTATTATAAATACCTGCTCAGACCCAAAGCCTACCTTCCACTGAGCAGTATTTGGGGTTTAAAAGTTATAATTTTTTTTTTTTTTTGTAATGCAACTGATCTATTCCCACACAATATGCTGTCCCATACAACATCCTTCTCTCTAAAATGGAGAGATATGGATTTGATGGGTGGACCATCCAGTGGATAAGCAATTGGCTAGATGGTTGCACTTAAAGAGTTGTGGTCAACAGCTCAACGTCTATGTGGAAACCGGTGATGAGTGGTGTCCCTCAGGGGTCTGTATTGGGACCATAATTATTTAACATTTTTGTCAGGGACACAGCCAGCGGGATTGAGTGCATGCTCTGCAAGTTTGCTCATGACACCAAACGGTTCAGTGTGGTTGACACGTTGCAGGGCAGGGATGCCATCCAGAGGGGCTTTGACAGGCTTGAAAGCTGGGCCCATGTGGACCTCATTAAGTTCAACAAGGCCAAGTGCAAGGTCCTGCACATGGGTCAGGGCAACTCCAAGCATAAATACAGGCTGGGCAATGAGCGAATTGAAAGTAGCCCTGCAGAGAAGGACTTGTGTGTAGAGGTGGATGTAAAAAATGAATATAAGTCAGCAGTGTGTGCCTGCAGCTCAAAAGGCCAATCACATCCTGGGTTGCATCAAAAGAAGCATGACCAGCAGGTTGAGGGAGATGATTGTCCCTCTCTACACTACTCTCATGAGAACCTACCTGGAGTACTGCATTCAGCTCTGTGGCCCTCAGCATAAGAATGACATGGACCTTCTCAAGTGAGTCCAGAGGAGGGCTATGAAGATGATGAGGGGGCTGGAGTACCTTCTGTATGAGGTCAGGCTGAGAGAGTTGGGGCTGTTAAGCTTGGAGAAGAGAAGCCTCTGGGGAGATCTTATTGCGGCCTTTCAGTACTTAAAGGAAGTCTACAAGAAAGCTGGAAAGGGACTCTTTATCAGGGAGGGTAGTGATAGGACTAGGGGTAATAGTTTTGAACTGAAAGAGAGTAGATTTAGGTTAGATATAAAAAAGAAATTCTATACCATGAGGGTGGTGAGAGACTGAAACAGGCTGTCCAGAGAAGCTGTGGATGCCCCATCCCTGGAAATGTTCTAGGCCAGACTGGATGGAGCTTTGAGAAACCTGGTCTAGTGGAAGGTGTCCCTGCCCATGGAAGGGGGGGTTGAAACTAAATGATCTTTGAAGGTGCCTTCAAACCCAAACAATATGATGCTATGATTCTATGATCCTAACATTTTAAAGTGAAGGTGTCCAGTATTTAAAAGATTAAAAGCTGGTCCAACAGATCTCAAAATACACATAAACATGAATTTCTGTTTATTCCACAATTTAATGGGTTTTTGCCATTTACTGAACATGTCACAGCTATCCCTTCTTGGATAAGTCCTGTTTAATATTTTAATCAGTGATCTGAGTAAAATATAAAATAATGTCTAGAAAAATTAGCAGGTGACAAATATTGCTAGAGAGGTAAATAATGGATAATTCAGCAAAACATTGCAATCAAGAGTGTTTAGTAAGTGCATTTTATACAGCCCAAAGCAACATCGAGGACCTTGAAAGAAGGACTATAACTGACATCTAAATCATTATGACTGTTCACTGGAATACACTGACCACAAAAATGGCACAGGGAATATATGCCTTGAATAATTTCCCCTGAGAGCAAATTAGTGCATCATATTGCAGCTTCTGGTATAAGATGTAGCTCATTGCTATATACATACATATGTATACACTGCGTGATGCCACTGATCTCTTAGCATGATAAGTGAAGAGCACAGGGGGACAACGAAAGGTGATACCCTTCCCATCGTCAATCTGATCATGAAGGAGAATGCAACTTTCTTTTCAGGAACAAGATGCTGCCATGCAACAGTCAGTAGATGATAGAAGTAACACTGAAACTGTTGACACTATAATTTTCTATCTGTAATAATGCCAACAGGAGACAAAAGCAGCAACAGCAACCAAAAAACAAATGCTCTGGATTTATTCATGGTGGGTGTCAGCTTTCTCTGCTGGAGTAACAAATATCAAGCATCTTCCCATCTATATCAGACATCAGTCTGGATATCAGACTGTGATTTCCAGGAAGCCAGGCTGATCAAAGGAGCCTCCAGATATAATAGAAAGGCACTCCTGGACGCCTTGTCAGCTGTATCTCAAATCGTACTTTGACTGATGCTGAACAAGATGCTTGCAATACTGTATTAGAAGACATTGTTTCTTGAATGTTCAGCCTGACAACTAGAGCTAACAATAACAGAAGACACAGTAAATAATTAATCTGATCTCTTAATCTGCACACAATAGCAAAGCTTATCTTCTACAGTTAACACAGATGCAAAATAAGGAATTTCCTTAAACATGCCATCAGCCGATCAGCCAATTATGTAGGCTTAGGTCACTAGCTAGTTCTGAAACTTCCTATATGTAATTCAGACATACAAGCCTTGCTCCAGAATCAGATCATCAATTTCTATTAAGCACACTTCTGTATGGTAAGGTCGATTTTCTTCGAAGCGCTGTTGTGCACCCCTTTAATCCACTCATTGAGCTTCCTAATGCATGCTAAGTCAGAGAAAAAAAAACAAGACCCAAATGTAATACAGTGCTCTGGAAGTCAGTGCTGGTGTTAACTCTTCATTATAATGGCTTGATTTTCCCAGCTGAGTCCTTGTCTTATCTTTTATCAACTGTGCATGATAAGCACGTGGCCAGCCACACAGCTTCATAGAATCTCATTTAAAGCAGAAATAGAAATCCATATGAGAAAAACTCCTCACAAAATACAGTTGGCCAGAGAAGCATTAGAGAAGTATTTCTGAATTCATAATAGGAGTGTGACACAGAGCATGACTTCAACACAAGGGTTCATACCAGTGCACCTATCATGTCATCCTGACTGACCATAATTACATATTTAGCTTAATGAGAAGCAGCAAGTAGTTCAGAAAGAAGGACAAAAAATTATGCTTGACTTTAGCACAGTAAAAGACAACTGCTGTCAGAATATAGACTTTCAGAGAATTTTTTAAGGGGCAACCTCCCAGTTGTTTTGCTATTGTAAGGTGCTGTATACATGGAAGGCTGTTTAATACCCTTATGCTGTCATGCTGTCCTTTCAGTGTCATGGTAGCAGTGGCTAGGAAAGAGGTAGGAACAGCAGAGCCAAATGACAACCTCCATCCGTGAGCTTGCACAGCAGTATGAGTCTGAGTGGCTATTTAACAACTAAGCCTCTTTTGAAATCCTGGCAACAAGAAATTCTACACAAAGTAAATCTTTTACTGTTACAGGTGTCAAAAGGTATATTCATTATTACTCTTCTTAGAAATAACCATTAACATGATGCATTTCCACTGCTGGGGAATGCATGTGGCTATACTGTAGTCTCTTAGAACTCCCTAGTGTCAATTTAAAAGTCTGGATGATTACCACTCAGTGCACATAGCTTGTACTGCTTAGTTTACTAATAGAGACAGAATTACTTCGTCTAAGATTGTACATCTCTTTCAAATCACTTGCTCACCTCCTGGCTGGCCCACTTTTCTGCCAGAAGGCCCCTGGAGCTCCATGTGCTGCCTGAGTTCCTTGAATTGTGTTACTGATATACTGAGGCTGCATACATTTGCTTCAGGAGCACTAAAGCAGCCTACTGGGATCAGGCTTCTACTCCTCCATTAATTAAGATCATGTCAAATTAAATCTTTTACAAAAATGTATTAACATTGATTTCTATCATATCTAAACTTATTGTTTCAAACTGGTAGTTTGAATAAGTCTTTTGTCAACTTGACACATGTTGATTAGCATTAACTTCATTAAGTTCTTTAATATCTTACATCAGTTAGGACCTCATTTTGCTCCTCATCAATATCAGAGGACAAAATCCTAGGTCCTCTTCTTCAACCTTTTTTAAGTATTGGCATTCTAGTTTTCTTCCTGATCTCTTAAATTTCATTAGAGTTTTCAGATTTATTGAAAGAACCATTCAATCTGCCCTTTTAAAACTCCTTTATCCAAATTACCTTGGCCAGATGATTTTAAAATGTTTAATTTTACTAGAGGTTCTTGCACATATTTCTGAGTTGTTCTTGGAGTAGGATGTATTTTATTATTATGACCTAAATAAATCAAGCCAGTCATTTTCCAGCCATAGATTAGAAATATCATTGGGCATTTCTGCCTTCTCACCAATAAAACTGGCAATTTGTTCACTTCTGTCTGGCCAGAGATAACACTAACTGGAGATAATATATATAGATAATATTATAATAGAACAAATCATAAAATAGCATGGAATATGTAACACTAGATGGAGCTTAATTTCTTGCTATAATAATTATCCTGCTTGACTACATATTTTAAAACACTTATTATTTGTAACTGCAGAGCAGAGCCCTGTGACATCTCCCTGTCCCTCTTACCCAGCCTGCTCTTATCACTCCAGCCGCCCAAATCATTCTGCCTCGCCATCTCCAATCTCAATAATACTCAGAAGCAATGATACGAAGGATAACTTTTCTGGACATAGTTAGAAATGGTTCTAACCTGTGCCCTATTACACTACATCATATGCAGTTTATGTGGGCTACAGAAACACACTTTTCTATGCGCAATCAAATAAATATTATTAGTTCAGATATAACCATTCTAGAAAAAGGAAGAACACAAAAGAAAATTCCACTGAAAAATTCTCAAAATTATACATTTAAAATTGTCACACACACGTACACACACACACCTACTACCTCTGCTACTAACCATTTACTATACTAGTCCTCCTCATGAAGAAAAGGAGGAGAATCAGCAGAGGAAGATATTGATATTCATGGTGGCATTTATTTTCTCCTCACTTCAGAGTCTGACTGTTACTTTTTAATATTAACAGGCACTATGCCTTGCTCTTTTTTTCATGATCCATAAATGTATTTTCTAAATGTACTATATATACTGCATTTTACATATACTGGGTACTTGGGTTTTGTTCTGTTATCCCTAAAAATGGTTCTACTGAGCTCCAAAGTTTGCATTACTTTAATGATCAATAACTGACCATTGGTGATTTGTTTATAGCCTCTGGTATCCTCCTGGTCTTCTACTTTCAAGGCCTCTGCTACCATCCTTCACTTGCACTCCTATCCACAACATTATTATTCTAGGGTCATAGACCATTCACTATACACAGAAGAACTGCTTGGTATTGCTACCTGTTATTTGCAGAAGGACATCAAAATACTTACACTGCTACACAAGTGCATAATGCTAGCTAAAGCTAAATGAGTTATATAAAAGTTACCTGGTTGTTAAACTTCCATTGTTTTAGGTAAACAAGCTAAAATAGAAGTCTTGATAGGGCAGAAGAGTGCAGACAAAAGAAACTTGGTAAGTCAGAGCCCAGAAGTCTTCCAGAGTCAATGCAAAGTCTATATTCTGTTACCAGCAATGGCGCCACTGTATTTAATGGGATACTCAACAATAGAACTATCTCTATTTAGCCTCCTACACTACCCTGAGGTCTCTATTTCTTCTGCATCTCTCAACACTTTCTCAGCTTCCTCTGTCTTTAAGACCTTAAGTAGAAATATTACACAGACCACTTCTAAGTGATGTTTACTAAACAAAGCCCACAAAAAAACAAACCATTCAACTTTTAAAGGTCATACTTCAGTGTGCTGCCAGGCAAGTAGAGGCATCTCAGCTCCATTCTCACGATGCCAACAGACCTCCGTCATCCACACAGTTCTGCTGCTCAGTTCTGGTGAGAGAGCATGTCATTAAAATGCAGAATCAGTGATGAAATAACGGTGGTCACTGTAGGTGCAAAGGAAAAAATATTGATGAGGCAGTTTGTTAAGGGCTGAATCTGTTGTATATCTGGCCAATTTAGAGTATACAATCAAGTCCTATACTGTGAGTTGCTTGCTCCAACCCTCTGTCCACAAAGGCCAAACTACACTTCGGTGCAGAAGGAACAGCTTTCCACTTTACAGAACTTCACACAGTACACACAAGAAGGAGGAATGGCAAGGAAAGTATCACTGGAATCACTGAGCAGTTCAGGCAGTGAGCACTTTGGAAGACCTGACACAATACATACCCAGTGTCCCCTATCTCTCTCCACACTGAAGAGAGACAGGAAAGTAGCAGGCCATATAGAGAACAGAAGACTCTTTATCTGCCACCAAGAATAGTAGGAACACCTTCAGCTACTCAAGCAGGAGTCAACTAGAAGCCTATGGACTCATTTATCTGCAAGCACCCTGACAACCCAGAATTTATAGCTGCAGCCAGAGGTGGTTTTCTACCTCAGGTGAAGATGGCTAGCACTGCTGCATGTTGGCCTTATTATCACCTTGGAGAATGCTCTTGGAGAAGTTTACTTGCTTCTCAGATGTACACAGAGGCAGAAGCATTAGTGAGGCATTTCTATATCGACAGATGCATTTACAGGGCACACAATGCCCAACACAAGCACCACATTCCTCCCTCCCCTCACTCTCCCACATGCACACACACGCACACACCCACCAGGGACTCTGCACTTGGCCATGGAGCAGCTGAGAGAGCCCACCCAGCTGCAAGCATACAGAAAGCCTCCTCTGGGTCAACCATACTTTCACAGACAAGATATGGAGACAAACCTTTGCCAACACTCAGCCACTCCAAACAGTTGCAGATTGTCACTCCATGGGCAAGACATTTTCCCTACCAATCCAAAACTGGGGGCAAAGGAATCCCAGCCAGCTGCTGTACTCCCGCTGCTAGCTGGCCTTCCCAAAGTGGGTGGACAGCATGGGAACAAAAGGTAACTACTCGACAGGCTGCACTTGTGGCACCTGTTTTTACAGCCTGTACAAGCACAGCAATGTTCAGCCACTCTCCCTTCCAGCCTCACATTACTTTCAAGAGTCCCAGATGTTAAAAAGGAATGTATTGGCATAGCAGTCTTATCAAGATGAACTACATACATTAAAAAATACCTAATGCCTTTTGTGGAGGCATCATAAAGAGAAGGAGGAAATAGGTGCTTCAAAGTGATTTTGTCATTTTCTGCAATACATTCAGAGGGACAACTCCAGATATCTAACCAAGAGGGTGACCGGGTATTGTGTTCAGCATCCCAGCAATATTATTTCCTTCTTTTGTGCACATTGCAGCACAAATTACAAAAAGGCAAGGACGTTTTGGTAAAGAGCAAGCTGAGGCCACTGAGATAAAAACTGTAAGAGGCAGTATTTGTTGCCAATGGCAGATGCTACTGTGAGTACACAGGATCAGGTCACACATGGGGTCCTTGGCATTCTCTGCTTAATGAATGCTTTCAGATATTCCACTACAGGGCACCATCAGAACCAGTCACAAGTCATTACGTGTCCCAGAGAAAATGAGGGTTTGATATACTTCCTCCTTGACAAAATACCTGAATGGAATTCTCTGTCTGATGGTCAAATAAGACATGTTGTGCTTCCCCATAACTTTCAAGAGTCTGGTGGGAAACACTGGCCAGACCATGTACGATCCCATGCATGTGTTAGATACAAGTATGAAGAATTATAACTACTGATGCAGCATCTCAGAGATATCTGCAACCAAATTATGCAAATAAGTTTAAATTATTTGTGAGAGAACTGTAAGATATGAGAGTATTCAATCTAAATAGCAAGTTAAAATATTAATGAAAGCAATAATAAATGAGACCAATGTGAAATAAATGAAAAGACAGCTTAGTGCAGTTAGCACTTGTAAAAACATTCATTGCAATCTCCCAAAAGATCCAGAACTCAGCTCCTTCTTCTGCCCGTGGTAAATACTGTTTAGCAAAACCTAGTGTGTTTCTAAATGTCTTCAATGGCACTGAAAGGAAAAAACACCTTTCTAGTAAAAGCACTGGATACCACTAGATCAGAGACTTTCCCATGTACACAGCAGAGCAGCCTCCATGTTAATAGTATTCTAGGACATTTCAGTCTAACAGCAGCTCCCCCTTTACACCACACAGTAATGACTGGCATCCTACTGATTCACAATGTTGCTGAGCTGATAATGAAGCATTTGCCAGCTAGAAAGTTACAAAAGCATCAACAATTAATACCAGTGAGAGCTACTTCAGATCTGTGGTTTTTCAGTGGGAAAAAAAAAAAAAAAAGAAAAAGAAAAAGAAAAAAAAAAAAAGCTGGTAGTGGGAAACTGCAGGGCAAAGTGGCTTCTTGAATGGGGGAAATCTTATTCCAACATACATTGTTTTCCCACCACACCATCCTGCTCATCAACATATTAAACACCTTAAAAAAAATGCACTTCCACAGAATATGACCCTCTTGTTTTTAATTTGGTAATTGACACTGATATATTTTATTTTTTCTAGAGTAAAAAATTACAGTTTAGATATTAGACTGTCCAGCACTCCATAAGGGCTGAAACGCATGATTTTTTTATCTCTATTGAAGAGACAAATGTCAGGTTTGTTTCTTAAAAAAAAAGTCTTCCAACATGCATCACTGAACCTCCAAAGCCTATTGAAAATAAACCTTCTCAACTTTAAGTTAGATCTAAGCAATAAGGTGGTATCCCCAGATGTGTTTCAAGCAACAAAGTGGCTGGGAATGAAGAAATACCACTTGGCAGATCTACTCCTAGATGTTGGCTTAGATGCATGGGTAAAGCACAATACAGAAACTTGGCCAGGGATTGAAATATCAGACTTCCCTTCCCTTCCCTTCCCTTCCCTTCCCTTCCCTTCCCTTCCCTTCCCTTCCCTTCCCTTCCCTTCCCTTCCCTTCCCTTCCCTTCCCTTCCCTTCCCTTCCCTTCCCTTCCCTTCCCTTCCCTTCCCTTCCCTTCCCTTCCCTTTCTCTCTGTATATCTCCTTCATTTATGAATATTTGTCTGACGATCTACCTGGGTGTCTGTGCCCTACATTCACATGAACTCCCCTGTTACTCCTTGTGTAGTACCTCCTTGTCCCCAGCAAGGATCTTCCATTCTTATGAGTTTTTCAGTCTGCTGTTGAAAGGGGAATGTCATACCCATTTTACAGCTTTTCTTTATACCCTCAGTTTACCCAAACTTCTGTGATACACCTGAAGGTGCCTCATGCATGTGACAGAAACTGATGATACTGGTATCAGACCGATTTTTGGCATGGATTGGCTCCTTGTCTCAACTGAGAAACGGCTTAGGAACCATGAGTCCAGCTCCCAGCCTGTCAGGTATTGCAGCAGATTGCAGTAGCCAACAGATGAGTTCTGAATACTGTTAACTCAGGATTAATCTACTTAAGATACTACTCTGCCACATTAACCTCCTCCCTTCCTGTCCCTTTTTAAGACTTCCTCCCCTCTCTCTGGGGAATTATTCTTAGACAGAGGTTAATGCACCATGTGAGCAGAGATGCTTACATCCCACTCCTGGAAATAGACATTCTAAAAGAGTAATATCCTAAAAAGCAAAAAAAGGTGTGGCAAACCCTTAAAGCACATTTTGAAACAAGACATATCAAATTACTTTGTTGCTGAAATTCAAGTTCAGGATCATGGTTTTGCAAATTACATTGCAACACTCCACTAAGAAAAACGTCTCACCTTATCTCAGGGTGTCGATTTCTACATGCCAAGCTCACAGCTTGGCCCTCTAGTAGAGTTTCTGCAACTTATCCTACTTCAGCTTGGAATTCCTTGGGCCAGTCTACACTCTTTTCCAAATAAACCCACTCCAGTCTCAGCACAGAGGGAGCTCTTGAGAAAACTTAAGATTGGCCATAATTTGTGTAAGATTATGGCTAATTTTTTTCAGCTGCATGAACAAACTACATAACACACAAGGTACTTCTTCACATACTGTGCACACAGGCATGGCCCTGGACAATTTTGCCTCCAACATTATCTCCTCATTAAGGCCTATTTCACAACCCAGAATTTCCCTTAGGGTTGTGTTTGAGTTTCTTTATATCATGAGACTTACCTCTTATTCTCTTATAAGCCACATAGTTCAATGATGAAACCACTCAAAGCACTCAATGGAAAGTTTGTGCCACTAACTGGAGTTCTTCATATATGATCATGTCATTTTCATTTTCCTACCCTTCTCCCTCAGAATTAAAGCAATTCCCAGGGGCTCTGAAACTGGAAGAAAAACACAGAGGATCAGGGATGGTGAATATTCTTACAGATAATACTAAGGCCAAGTCTTCTCCAGTACTCTAAGTTATGCAGGTTCACAATGTGAAAGTATGTAAAAATATTCCACCTAAGTAAAAGCCAGAATGTTTTTTCATCTGTGTTCTACACTAACATTCTCATTTGTGGTCTCAGGCAGAACCCTATAATTCTCATCTGATCCAGACTTCAAAACTAGGGACTCTCTTCTGTACAGCAGATATCAAGTCCTCAAGCAAATATGAACATAAGCCTCAGGAAGCATCAAGAATATTCACCCTTCTAAATGAAGTTTCTTGGATCCAGCCTGATACAGTAATTTCTTGTTCCTGCTCCCATGCACTTTCAAAGTGACAGATCTCTCCAAACCCTCAGAGCAACTTAGAAAGTTACAAATGTCTGACTTGCACTTCAAAACCCTTTTTTACCAGTTAGTGTTTCCAAGCTGCTGGCCAAGATTACTAGATCCATTAACATTGCTATCTGCAATATGAATTCATCCCTTGTATGATTATCTTCACCCAGCTCCATGCCAGGGTCACACTGAGCACACATATCTGCATTAGAGCAAACAGGGATACTAAAAAAAAAATTGTGTTTTCTTGTTACTGCAGACCTCGTACTTGTCATCAATTTATCTGACAGATGTCACCAGAAACAGGGTAAGGAGCAACACTTGAAGGCAGGAGCAGACACAATTGTCATGCCTGGGAGGCTGATCTCTCTATTGCTCGTGATGCCTCCTCTCTCCTCCCATCTATGACAGAAAATTGAACCCTGAAGAGAAGACAGAAACATCCCTTTGGAAGCAGCTATTATGACTTGATTATGCTAGGTCTCCAGGGTTATTAATATTTGCTGCCTGTGCTTGCCATTAGCGCCCATCAAGTTTTAATAATACTTTCTGAAACAGAACTGTAAACATTTCACACATCCAAATTAACACCTGATTATTTTCAATCTGGTGAGGGTGGAATGAATACCGAAAGACTTTTTATCACTTTTGATTTTAGAAAAATATATGTAGTTTTATAAATACTCACTGTGAGATTTCTGTTTTTCAGATTTTGATACTTCATTAAATTGTGCATGTCTTTATTTTGCAAGTATTCTGTAGGGCTAATGGCAAGTTGCTTACCTTAAATGCCTTTCCACTTAAATGTAAATATCAGTTTAACCAGAGTTTGGCAGTGAATTCACTTTATAACTTGGAGTTAGGGAAGCTACTACACAGTAGATTCAGGGACAGTATATTTGCTACTCCAAACTAGCCTGGTGCAGGCTTTCCACAATGAATGTTAAAAATGCTTTTGTGTCAAACACCTGCCACAGATCACCAGTAAAGGTTTTTGAGGATTCAAGCTTCTTTTATAAAACCTCTCTCCATTTTATCCTTAGGTAGTTCAATAAAAGCAGGTGAGATGAAGCGCCTTTTGGAGATGCTCAAATACATGAAAAGACTAAGGTTACTCACTAGGCTCAGACAACAAACTTTTAGACTTCCAGAGTTCAAATAAATGAATGCAGTCCACAACAGTGTAGCTACTATACAGTATATTTGTTGTCCAGTATATCAACCTGAAATATCCATGTGAAGACAAAAGACCAGGAGGCTGAGAAAAACAGTTGTTTTGTTCCCATTAAGAGTACAAGAAATATTATTAGGCATTCCAGTTGTCTGGGCTGTATTAGATTCTCTGAAATTCTTTCTTGATAAAAAAAAAAATCTAAAAATACTGTATGCTATTTTCTGCTTTTTTGAAAAGTTATTAATTTAATATCAGAACACATCTGCACCTCAAAAACCATCAAGTTTGCAATCAAAGCAAGTTGGCCAAAACAGTTTCTTAAACAATTCAGTTATTTAGCAGGCCTTTATGTCATTAGTTTCAGGCACCATTTCTAATTATGTACTGCATGACCTTACACTAACATGAAATGATCTATAACATTTAATGTGTGTTGGTGGGTTGATGAAAGACTAGAAAAAGAGAAGTATTGATTTTTAAAGTGTTTGTTCTACACAGCATATATTTTTCCTAAGTATAGTCAGTAAACATAACTACTTATGACAAGTACGGTGTAATAAGTTCCTTGGATCACTGAAAGCACATTTAAGACTCACATTTCTGCACTGAAACTATGACAGAAAATGGTTTGGGTTTTTTTCCACATAAATTACCAAGTATTTGGAGAAATAGACGCATATCAAACTGGAGCAACATAGCTGACTATCAATCAGTGACTGACATAGAACTAGAATGGTTACAAGTTTTTAACTGGAAAATGCCAGTTGAAATTAATTTCACAGAGAAAGATATTTCAGCACAGTTTTATGATTTGCTGTCTTTTCCTTGTCCATCAAAATCTCTGTTGTTCTGTCTCTTTATCTGGATATTTTCTATGGCTCCTTCTCTTCCCTCCAGCCTTTGAAAAAGACTGCTTGCCAATGTACTGCATCCTCTGTCTGATCTGCTATCTCAAAAGGTTGTTCTCCACCTGCTGTCAGATGCTATATATCTGACACAACAGTGCAAGGAGGATGAAGTTAAGAGGTTTTGTATGAGAAGGGTTGAGGAATATTGCAGATCAAAATACTTCTGGGACAGGCAGATTTGCTGAGGTCTGGCAATAGGCTTGCTCTCTTTCAAATGGTGTTGTCTAGGGAGAGTCATGACAGAAAAGAGCTGACCCACCAGGAAGGTCTGAGTTTTCTCTAACACTGGTTGAACAGAAGAGCAGAAGGTCTCTGACAGATACATATTAAAATGTAGGCATTTAAAATTGTGTTTTTCACCTTCACAGAATCATAGAATATTTTAGATTGCAAGGGACCTTCAAAGGTCATCTAGATCACATCCACTGCTTTGCCATCTTCTATCCACCTGGTTATGTCCTCATAAAAGGCTATGAGGTTGCTCAAGCCTTGGTGAAGCCATGTTGACTGCCCCTAATGAATCTCTTATCCTTGATATACCTTGAAATGGCACCAAGCATAAGTTGTTCCATCAGTTTCCCAGGGATGGAGGTGAGGCTGATCAGTCCATAGTTACCCGGCTCCTCCTTCTTGCCCTTTTTGAAGATCAGAGTGACATTTGCTTTCCTCCAGTCCTCAGGCACCTCTCCCATTTCCTAAAATTTGGCAAAGATGATGAAGAGTGGCCTGGCAATGACCTCAGCCAGATCCCTCAGCACCTGCTTGTGCATCCCATCTGGACCCATGGATTTGTGGATGTCCAGATTGCCTAATTGCTCCCTAACCCAGTCCTCATCAACCGAGGAAGACTCCTCCATTGTCCTGACTTCCTCTGGGGCCTCAGCAGTACAGCAGTACAGGGCTCCTCAGGACAGCTTCCGGCAGAGTAGACAGAGACAAAGAAGGCATTCAGTAACTCTGCCTTCTGTGTATCTTCTGTCACCAGGGCACCCACCTCATTCATCAGTGGGCCTACATTGCCTCTGATGTTAGTTTTATCTGCCATGTATTTGAAGAAGCTCTTTCTGTTGTATACCTTCTATTTTCATTCCAAATGCCTCTGTTTTCAGTCAGAATTCAAGTTTTTTTAAAGAAGGAAACCTTCACTCGGCCCATTGCCTAAGAAACCTCATGTCTTTGGTTAGTCCAAAAAGCACATCGCCACATTCTTCCAGATGGAAGACTGAAGACAATTACCTAAGTTACAATTTACATTCCTGGAAGTAAGTTGTGCATGCTGGGATTCAACAAGAACTATCCTGGGTATGAAATTTTTGCTGTACTTGTAACCTAGAGAGAAAATCAGAAAAAAAAATATGGAAAAGTAACACCAAAACATCTCCTGTTACTAATGAGTAATGAGTAATTTACTGATGGTACTTCTATACTAACTTCTGTTATAGACTGTTTCTCATATATTGTCATATTAAGTACAGTCAAGGAATTGAGAGCTTGTACTGATCCTCTTTTAATGTATAGGAAGTATAGCTCCTGACACACTGGCCCTTGACCAGAATCATCAGTGTAGACAGACTGCCAACACCCTGCCCTTGACCAGTATTGGCTGCACAGACTGACTGCCCTGGCTGACATTGGCAGCATAGGCAGGATGCCACCCACATTATTCACATAAGGTAGGATTCTCTCACATCCCACCAGCACTGGTGGAGCCAAGGGCAGCATGAGTCTTACTCACATTCAAAAGACATTTGCATGATTGGCTGTTGCAGTCAGATGATCCCAAAAGCAAGTGTCCCCAGGAGCCCCAAAGAGCCTTGGCATCACTAGAATCCTGTGTTTGCTATTGGGGATTGGGTGAGTCACCATATGGGCAAATTGTTGATCATCTTTCCACTGTCTCAATAGTCTCATTTTAAAATGTCATCAGACTCCATTACTGTTCAGACCACAAAGCCTAGTTCCAGACAAGATGTGCAAATTCACACAATTCATCATATATGTAAAAGAAATGTCCATTAGTACATCTTCCAGAAAAGAAAACACTCATTTATAAAACATTTCAATTCATCAGCAATATTGACATCATAGCATCAGCATCTTAATATTATCAGCTCTGGCAACTGAAAGCAGAATGTTTTCAAAATGTTTACATTTTGTATTTAATACATATATGCTGCAGTTCTTTAAAGAAAGGGTCTTGAAATTCTGTAGTTATGGTCCAAAACAATCTGCCTTTTTTCCCTAAACACTAGAAAGCAAAAGAGCAACGGCTTTTTTTCATGGCATGCTACACTCAGGGATAATTGAGGACAGCCCATCTCAGCTGTCAGTCTCACCAGAAGCAATGGTTTCATCCTATTCAGTTTTCCAAATTACGCACAGAAGCTGACGCACTATGTAAGGGACTTTGTAAAACAAACTTCTCAGAGTGTCTGTACTTTGCATTTATCATCCACTTATTCTGCAGTTCAGCATCTGTACTATATATTGCTTAGCTGCAGGTTCTTACTGCTGTAAAGGACGGATATAGTATCACAACTCTACTTTGAACTGCCGCATGTGTCACATTAACAGAGCAGCACAGGAATAGTGCATATCTAGCTTTTTCTGCTTTGGCAGATTATGCACAAGATGTCCGTGAAAGAAACCGGAAAACATCTATGTATTTTTTTATAAAACTGCAACAACAAGGAAAAACTGTGCTCTCTTTCTGTAGGGATTAAAAAAGTCCAGAGGAAACAAAGAGCAGTCTGTGATGCTTCAGAAACTACTTTTCATATCACCTTTTATCTATTCATCCATGTAGTCGTGTTGCATTTAATATCATTATACAGTAGCGCCCCCATGGACAAATCATGTGGCCAACATACATTTCAGCATCCTTCAGAATTATACACATGCTTTTGACAGCTAGTTCTCTCTTTTCTAATTGTACTCTCAGCCTTCCTTTATCTCCCAATCAGTTGAAGTGAACAGCACAAAAATAGTCGGGCACATTCTTAAGGCTGCAACTTAAGATAAAAAACCTCAGGCCTCAATTTCAAAGATTTTCTCTGCCTACATCGACAAGTATAGTGTTCTGTGAGCTCTTTTCATAGCCACCGTCTGTGGGTTTGGAAATGCTAGGCATCCGCCAATCCTTCTTCACCTTGCCACCTTCCTCTACCCTTCTCAGTAACAAGAAAGAGTTCCTGTAGCTCCTCTAAAAACACAGAGACATCCTTTCTGTCTGCCAGGAGAATGTGTAATGACACAATAAGAGTGGTAAGTCTTCTAAAGAAAAAGGATTTGCTTTTTTCCAGAAAGGTATCTCCAGTGATATTGCAGAAAGAAGATGCTTTCCTAAAACACTATCCAAGATGTTCTCAGGGATTAGAAGAAATTGAATGGGACATGATTCTGTGGTTGAAACAAGGTGTTAAGTGCCATCTGAAACCCCTGAAGTGTGTCTACATCAGCAGTTTGGTGATCAACATCGACTCTTTTTAGGTGTGACTTCTACAGATGTCCACAGCTGGAGTTACATGCTTTGCAACGGCAGGCAGTGTTGGTAAACATAAGAAAAGTTGCTCTTCCTGGTGGAACCAGGCAGGAAGCTGTACACTGGAGCCCATGCACAGTGCCTCTTCTGTAGTGAGGACACAAGTTACTGCAGTTCAGGGGGTGAGGCACCAGTCTGGCATTGTCATCGGAATGACTGCATAGAGATACAATTTTGGAAACACCTACAGATCATGCTCCTCCCTCTCATGTCAAGAAAGCCTAAAAAGGCAAGGAAGATTATTGAAATTCAGGCACTGTTTCCTCAGGTTTGCATAGAGACAGCTTAGCAGACTTGCTAGTATATAGCTGAACTTCCAAGACACTGATTTGTAGGCTGTTACATCAATTACACTGCTCAGTTCTAAATTGTTATCTGACTACCAGCAATGTTAAATAAGCCATGGGCCAAGCAGGCAAGAGGCTTCAGTGGATCCCCTTAGAGACTTTGAAGTTTAAGCCTTTTTCAGCTGTTTTACTACCCAGCAGAAACACAGAGATAACCTGTGCAATGGACTGCTGCTGGTTACCCACAAACTGGCCAGCTATGGATTAGAAGCACTTGAAACACTGACCAGAAAAATAAGATTTGACTATACCTGCCCAGCACAGGGTGATCACATTAATCTGGTTGGCCCTGGATGTACTAATTTTTCTGAAATGCATTAGGGCAGAGCCTGGAGGGTGACACAAACTGCAATAGGGAGCAAACACTAATTGACCACAGTGACGGAGGAAGTTCAAGAGCTGGTCTATAGAAGTTAAAAGTGCATCTATAGAAGTTAAAAGTGCAAAGAGCAAGTGCCTTGCTTCCCCATTGGTACTTACCTGCTCTAAACTGGCCTGGTGGGGCTGCAGCTCTAATTTCTGCATAATGTTAATGTTGGGGGGAGGGGAGTAGGTGGGCTCATAGAGCAGGAATTGCCACCCACTTGTTGTACCTATCCTACCAAGTAAGTAAATATATGTCACTGAATGGTACAGTTCTTTTCTAGCAGACAGCCTACCCTAGCTCTGGTTACAATGGTGGTCAACATTAAAGGTAAAAGCAAAGTCTTAATTAATTCCATGGATGCTTTTACCAATATGTCAAAATGAGACAATAAAGGTAGTTGGAGCAGCCATTCATGTCCTAATACTAAGAGTTTATCTTGTTCCTGTTCTCAGGGAGGCAACTGCCCTCCATCACCTTCCCTGCTAGGGAAATAAGGAACTAACAGAAGGAGAGGTTTTTATATAGTGAATTGCTGTTGCATTTCCAGCATTTACACTTTATCTTTGGCAAACAAAGGGATAAGAATATTCAGGTCAGGGGAGCTTTCTCTTCCAAGACATAAATGCACACATCATTGATATGAAGATCTGAGTACAGGTGAGAACACTCAGAGTGCTGTCACACACATCTTTTCTCAATAAGGGGGTTGAGAAAATTTCTTTTAGTAGCAGACATTTGGTCATTCAAGCAGCTGTGATTAGTTCCAGTAAGAATGATGTTTTGCTCTTGTTTCATTAAAGCAATTCTCTTTTTCCCTGCTGCTAAAATCTGTACAGCTGGAAAAAACAAACAAACAAAACACACACACAGACAAAACCACCAAAAACCACACACACACGAGAAAGGCAGAGACAGACATGAATGAACATTTTATCTCAGTAGCTGCATGTAAGCTCCCCTCCTGTGAACACCTTCCAACTTCCTCAATGGAGAGCACTTGTAGACCTTCATCTCACCCCCCACTGCCCAAGCTTGCTGAGCCTGCCTGAAAACAGCCAGTCACCACTCAGAGAAATCCCATCACCTCTCCCAGTCTCCTCCCTTACAAATTTCACAATACTCCTCATCCGAATTGGAAGCAGCATCCTTCAGCAGCATAGAGCTCTCCTTCTTGAAGTTTGTAAGGACAATGCAGCAATGTTTTGGGTGGGTTTTTTTTTGGCCAATATGCATTTTCACAAAACCTCCCCTTAACTGTGTTTCATTTTCCAGTTACGCAGTTCCTTTTTGGCTGGCAATGGTCTACAGTACTGCGTGCCTTTTCCTCCCTCTCTGGACTGATGTGTTCCAGCACTTTACTTTGTGTCAACCACTGTTATGTTTGCCCAGTTTCTCTACCCTTCCTATTTCTTCTGTTGACGGCTGTGTACCAGGCTGCTGTCTTCTTTGCTGACCTGTCCCACATTCATAATTCCTCTTCATTCTCCTCTTTTTATCCTTGAAATGTGAACTTTTTGTGGATTTACACCACTTCTGCTTTTAAAAGGAGACCTGTCTCTCACTGCTACCCACCACATTCTTACACATAGCGACCTTTGCAGGTGTGTTTTCCTCCTTGCTGCCAATTCACCACTCCTCTGGGGGTCCTGTTCGAATGACACATGCATTACCTCTTGCATCCACACCTTGTACCCTCACTTTTGGGACAAGTTTCCCATACTAAGCCGCAGCTGCTGATGGAGATACAGGTTCTCTAATTTTCTGTATGTCCTTACAATCTGCCAAGCCACACACTGATGAAAGAGTATGCACACACCTGAGGTGTGGGTCTCTGTGCTCTCCCTTTTACTGTTGCTCCATGAGCTGGATGGCATCTGACCAAGCTGCTGTTCTGCCACACTCACTTCAAGGTCCCTCCACACAAATTTTCAAGCTTATTTTTACTTTTCAGGCTGACTTCTCAAAAGCTTCTTGGTAATTTCCTGTTTATTGTTTAATCAGGATGAAGGTCATCTAAAGCAAATTCAGACATTCTTATTTTCTTTCTAGCACTATCAGGGTTTGGGTAAACACCCTTCAGAATAGTTTGGGGTTTTCTGTTCACTCACATTCTTGTTGTATCAGCTGCTGTAACCCAGGCAGTATTATCAAGAAAGTACCGTGCAGATTCCCACACACACTATTATGTGTAACAGACCAAAGCTAGAAATCCTTTCCTCTCACTGTCTTATGGAGGCACACAGTATTCCTGGCAAAGGTTATGCAGTTTCAACCATCACAGATGTAGTTTTCTTATGAGATTATATCCATAAATTATCCTTCAGAAGAGATTACAGCAATTACAAAAGAGTTATCTATACTTCCTTAAAATAGGGAATTTCTCATTTTATACATCCTACCCACAAGACCAGTCCTTACACAGATTTTGACTCTTCAAAGGCCAGAAGAGAACACAGAAACTGATCGAACTAGAAAATAAATATCACAGTAGTGTCTTTGAAAACCACCATGGATTTACAAGTAATTTTTTTTCCTACAATGACACTTGACTAACAATCATTTCATAGTTGTTTTTTTTTTTTTTAATCACAGGCAGACTTACCACCACTATCACTAATAAGTCTGCAAATAGCACTTTAGATTCTGAGATCCTCCTGTGCATAATGTGTGCTGCAAGCAGTCGCTGTAGGCTGGGAGTACAGCTGTTGAAGAAGCTGTAGTCCAGCCACAATAAAATCTTTCTTTTGCATCTTCACATTGCTAATGAAGGGCACAGCAGCCTCCAATTATTCACGAAGTGCTTGAAACATTGCCACTTAGAAATCCCACAGGCATCTCTGCCTGTGGAAAGTCTACCAAAGGAATGCTCCATCAATTTGTGGCATAAGAAAAGTGCATGGCTGAATTGGCAATGTGATCCTTTACTGTCTGGGTAAGGTTGTATTACCCAGTGAGAAAGGGAATTCTCCCCATCAACCACGTGCAAATAAGCACTACGACTCCATCAACTGCTTGTGTCCCCATTTGGAAAAAATAACGATAAAACACCTTAACATTCTTCAGATCTAGGTCACAGGGAAGCCTATAAACACTAATATTTTTCAAGCAGCCATGACCCAGCAGTATATACACCCTCTGTGTCTCCTACATTTATTGAAGAAAGTAGTTAAAGATGTCATGATGCTTGTATTTTGTTTATGTGGCAAAGTCTTGGACAGCAGAGGCTGTAAGAGTGGTCTCTGTGAGGAGAGGCCAGGGTCACCCTCTACTGGACACAGCTCATTCCAGACAGCTCCAATGGTCCCACTGTAGGACACAGCTAAGCCCAGCAGCCACCACGGTAGCACTTCTGAGAGATCAAATTTACGAAAGGGCAAAAAACACTGTGCAGCAGAATGTAAGGGAAAAAAAGGAGTGAGAAACAGCCCTGCAGACACCAAGGTGAGAGAAGGGGAGAGATGAGGTGCTCCACATACTGGAGCAGAGATTCCCTTGCAGCCTGTGGAGAAGACCATGGGAAAACAGGTTGACACCTGCAACATATGGAGGACCATGCTGGAGCAGCTATCCACACTGCAGCCTGTGGTGAACACTATGTCAGAACAGATGGATGTGTCCTGAATGAACTGCAGACTGGAGAGCTCATGCAGGAGCGGGTTTATCCTGAAGTACCCATGGAAGTACCCATGCTGGGACAGGGGTAAGTGAAGGAAGAAGCGTCAGAGATTAAGAGTTCTGAACCGACCACAACCCCTATTTCCCATCCCCCTGCACTGCTTGGTGTGTGAGAAGGAGGATGTAGAGGAGACAGGAATGAAGGAGTGAAGTTGAGTCTGGGAAGAACAGGGCCTGGGGAGGAGGTATTTTAGTTTTTGTCCTTGTTTCTCACTATCCAACTCTATTTTTAATTGACAATAAGTTAAACTAATTTTCATGAAGTTGAGTCTGTTTTGCACATGATGGTAATTAGTAGGTCATCTTCCTGTTTGTATCATGACCTGTGAGCTTTTCTATCTTATTTTCTTTCCCATCCTGTTGAGGAGGGGTAATGAGAGCAGCTGGGTGGGTGTCTGGCAGCCAGCCATAGTCAACCCACCACAATGCTTGACCATGGAAAAGTAAATGATGATGCAAAAGGAAGGTTTGCCAAAGTGCAGAGATTTTCACATTGGCAAAGGAAAAATCTTGTAACAGGTCATCCTAGTTGAAGCCATAGTAATCACTACCCAGCTTCTTTCTGCTTCCAGTCTTTCTTCTCTTTGGTACGCAGCAGCTCTGGAGGACTGTATACATGTGAAAATCACCTGTGAGATAACTTGTTCTAATCCATTGATCCTTCAGGCTTCTTTTTTGTTTCCAGGCCCTTTGTACTAGACCTCTAAGAATCCTTTCTCCTTGCTTCCTTCTCTTCACCTACTCCATGCCACAATCTGGCTTGGATACCAGAAAACGCACTTCTCAAAGTTATCAGCAATACCCACTCTTTGCTCACAGAATGATGGAAAGGTTTGGGTCACAAGGGACTTCTGAAGATTGCCTACTCCAACCCATCTGTTAAGCGCAGGGACATCTTTCACTAGATAAGGTTGCTCAGAGCCCCATCCCACCTGATTTTGAACATTTCCAATGATGGGGCATCCACAACTTCTATGGGCAAACACCACCCTCATAATAAAAATGATTTTCCTTGTATCCAGTCTAAATCTAACCTCTTTCAGTTTAAAACCATTACCCCTTGTCTAGTCACCAAAGAACCTCAGAAAAAGTCTCTCTCTTTTTCTTATAAGTCCCTTTTAAGTACTGAAAGGCCACAATAAGGTCTCCCATGAGGCCTTCTCTTATTCAGGCAGAACAACCCCAACTTTCGCAGCCTTTCTTCACAGGAGAAGTGTCCCAGCGGTGTGATAATTTTAATGCAGAAATTATCCTTCTTTCTTTCTTTGAACAGTCCCAAACAGAAACATATCAACAAGTTGTCCTGTTTCAAATAACATCTTCCATAAAAAAGAGGTAGTTTTGATCCTGCATAGTTTTTTGCCTATCAATCAGATTGACTTTGGATTTTTTTGCAATTAAAGACTGTAAAGAGAAACCAGAGTAATGCATTCTTTCATATATACTCAAGTATTTCAGCTCCTCCTCTGCTCATATTTGATCTTGGAAGGGACTCAAGCTGTATCGTCTCCCACCCTATTTCTTTGTTCCATCTCTTCTCAGAGACTCTAGGTCCTAAATAGCTTCTTTGGGGACCCCTCCTTGGAATGAAATTTGTGGATCTCCAAATTTACCATAACAAAACCAAACACCAATTTTTCTTGCTGCACAAAAAGAAGTGTCATAGAATCATAGAATGTCCTGAGTTGGAAGGGACCCACAAGGATCATGAGCCCAACTCCTGTCCCTGCATATGACAACCCCACAGTTCACACCATGTGTCTGAGGGCATTGTCCAGTCTCTTCTTGAACACTGTCAGGCTTGGAATCATGACTGCCTCCCTGGGGAGCCTGTTCCAGTGTTCCACCACCATCTGGGTGAAGAACCTTTTCCTAATGTCCATCCTAAACCTCCTCTGGCATATCTTCCTGCCATTCCCCTGGATTCTGTTGTTGGTTGCCAGAGTCTGCCAATATTAAAAACCAAGAAAATGGGCAATTACGAAATATAGGGAAAGCAAATGGAATATTTCGTGACTAGCAAAGTCAGACTCATAGGGATTGATCTGGCTATAAAAGCCCATTTTCTCTAAAAAAAATCTTACTCATAAAAAATAAACCTATTAATAATTAAGTAAGGAGAAAGGAATCTCCTCATTCAAAAAATAAAAGTTATTTTAAGTAGCATAATGTTTATAATGTTTGTTCATGAAGAAAAAAAAAATTATATATGTCTATACTGAAAGGTTTGTGTCAGAACAGAACTGATTTATCTTACACTTTATAAAATGGATATTTTAATAGTTGAAACTGAGTCTTCACAATTGCACAAAAATTTACAGTAGAAAGGACCCATGGAGGTCATGCAATCAAGCCTCCTATTCCCAGCAGGGCAAACTCAAGGTTAGGCCATGTTGCTCAGTGCCTCAGTCCACTCAGGTTTTGAAAATATCCAGAGATGGAGATTCCATAGTCCTTCAGTAATAGTATTAATCTATAAAAATAATTGAGTCTTTACAGTGAGGGAACAATGATGTTTTTCAAATCCTTAATTACGTTCATTATTACTCTAGACCAGTAATTCTGTAGCATGTATAAATACATGTCTGAAGATGAGTGACTAAGCAAGGTATCACCGTTTTGGTTTTTTACTTTCAAATACATAGAACACTATGGAAAACAGAATATCCCCAGAAGCTTTACTGGCTAGGGATGATGGTTGGATACGCTGCTTACTGATCTGCCTGTAAAAGATGGATTAAGCATTTCCTTACAGAGTGCCCTCTATAGGATTCTTCCTCCTTAGGTTTTTCACTGAACTTTGTCTTCTTACAGAGCACAGTGAGGGAGAAAATGTAAAATTGGAGAGCTGACTAGCTCCAGTGCACATTTCCCATAAAACCGTATTTCCTTCAAGGCTTTCAGTGCTCCTGCCCTTTAGCAGCTATAGTCCAATCTCGTATTAGTACAGCCTAAATTAATAATTCCTATGTCAAGCAAACCTTTATAAGAAAACCGAGTTTTCTGTAATTAATATTTTTCTCTCAAACTTTTTTGTTTGCAGAGAACACCAAGTGCACAGACTTTCCTGCACATACACATTTTTAAAAGAATCGATACAGTAAGTCAATACTTCTTATCTTCTGATGCTGCAATTCTAGTTCCCATTTCTAACATTTTCCTTTGATACTGGATTTTCCTTTAATATTAGCTACCAAATATTATTTCATGGTCATGTGTCATTCATGCAGCAAATAACTTAACTTGCATCTGTTTTTAAACATCTTAATTACTACAATTTCAGATAGAGCATGCTATATTTAAGAAATAAAATTACTTCTGCTTTGCATCTCCCATTAATCATCACACTGTGAATCCACTAATTATGATATACAAGTCATCACTAAGGTTGCTTACAGCTGATGTCAATGGAATGGAACTGCAGTCTATCTTACTATTTTTCTCGTTTTACTATAAGGTTTTTTGTACACATCACTGCGAGACTCTTTAGAGTTTCACAAGAAAATGTGAAGAGCTGAAAACCTCATTGTTTTTTCATTACCTCCTCATTCAGTGAATAACATTCAGATATGTTCCGTCAAATTTTTTCTATTTATCTGATCAATTTTTTTCCACAGAAGTGTTAATTAGAACTCCTAAAGATGCCTGTTTTTTAACGTCTATAACCAGGCACCTTCTTTATGTCTTTGTGTTTGCAACTAACACAGATCTTTACTGTTCATGACAGAGCACTCTTCAAACAGGGAGTCATTAACAGCAGTGTTTTCTGGGAGGCTGATATTGGGAAATCAAACACTCTATTCAAAAGTTTACAAAACAAACATTTAGTTATCACAGAAAAAAAGCTTCAGGTGCTTTGTCCCCCACTATTTTTCTTTCTCCATCTCTCACATTGGTACTCACTGGAATCCATCCATCCTATAATAACTTTGCACCCAAGTTTTAGGATTTTTCTCTTTCCCTGAATGCATATTGCCACATTTTGGCACATACTCAGACTAAACTTTGTTGCATACCAATGCATTTCCCAAATGGGGGAAGGAACATACAGAAAGTTCAGGTTGCACTTCAGTGCTAACCTTACTGACAATATATACATAAATACAACAAGATTGGTTTCCTGCTGGGTTTTCCATATTCTTCAAAGTCATTTCAATAAGACAGAGAGGCACACATCCTTTTCCACACTAAACCCTAATTCTCTTTCCACTGTCACAGCATGCTAACCCATTCTCTAGCAAAAAAATAATTTTATAATTTTCCAAAAGGTGGAAAATACTCCTTTCGTTTTTAGGGTAGCTTCTCCCTACACCACCGTTGTGGGTGTCTAAAGACTACAAGGAACTTGGATTCTTGCGAATGCAGGCCCAATAGCACCTGGCCACAATAATCTGCTTTCACCCAAGAGATGCTCAAAACCTGTTTTAGCCAAACATTTGAGTGCTATATATTCAAAATTAAGAAAGTAAGGAAGGATCAATTGCTTACCTATTAACGCAACCAGTCTTCTTGGAAAGTCAGATGTTCTTTTATTTAAGAACATAAATGTTATGTCAAGATTCTACTGTCTGTCACATTATCACATCATCATATAGAGGTTCTCCACTTCTGTGCAGCTAGCTGAAGCTCCAGAGTCAGTCTCAAGAAAGACATCAAGAACAGCCACTGGGGTCCACATTTAAATTGCATCAGGGAGCACGGCAGAGCCCCCAAGTCATCAGTATCCTGAGATAATTCATTCTCCCCATAAATCTCAAATTAGACTTAGAGAAGAGTAATAAACGTGTTTAGAAAGTATCAGGGACCAAGTACACCAGAAAGAAATTCTGCTTAGTAAAACATGTCACAGCACTACTAGATAAACACAATGAATGCTTGGGCTTTGTATGTATGGTATGGCTAAGAAGCTCAGAATCACTTTGACTGCTGCCCTTTTGTTAACCAGGTCTCTCCTGGTCCAAACGCAGACCTCTCTTTCTTACTGGTAGTAGCAACAGCTGTAGGACACAATGTAACTGAACCAGAGAATATACAGTTTCTTACACACAACACAATGTGTATGGGACAGACATACCTGAAGTAGTGTTGGCTTACAGCAGACATGGACAGAAAAAAACAGTTCTCAGTGTTTCCACAGAGATGCCCAACACATTTCTTTTCTTACTGATGAAACTTCCTTGCTCTCCTAACCTTTAAGGAAAAAGATACCTGCCTGAATCTTTCCTCCAGCAACAAGCAGGGTCCTACAGAAGTCTGCAGAGTCTTTGTACCCACAGAATATATTTAGCAGCAGGAACTAAAAGGGCAATTATTAACACCTGCGGGAAGCACAGGTACTGTTCCATAAAGTTAAAAGGTGTGCTGGGCTTTTTAGTAGGATGACGATCTATAGCACAAAACTTCCTTCATCTGAGTGTATCTCAAAACCTGTTTCATGAACACTGCTTCAGATAATACAATGTTGCTGAAAAAATAATGTATTGAGGAAAAACAAAGTAAGAGTGCCGCCTACTGTTCTTATTGAACACAAGACTGTGGAATGCTAGTTTCTGTTCCTCACCTGCTACTACACTCTGAAGTATGCTTAGCCTCACAGCTAGCTGAATGATACCAGCTTTATTGCATACTATTTAATCGTGTTTCTGGTGTTCAGTAGGAATTGGTTAATGTTTTGCATTGAGCCTTTAGCAACTTCAAATCTCAGTCACAGAAAATTTCTTCCAGCTTTTAACATGCAAAAGCAAAGAGCTACAAGATTCCGTGAGAATTTACTGGGCAAGTGTCACTATCTGATTGTCCGGTTCTTATATTCTTCCCTATGAATCTCTTACTGGACAATGGCAACAACATCCTAATGTTGTATCAGTTCAGTAAAAGTCCATAAAAGGAACGCTTTCCTGTAACAACCTTAGCCTGATAACAGCACTAACACAAAAAAATAAAGGCAAGCCATCAAAAATAAACCTGATATCTGCAAGAAAATAGCAATAATTAGTATTTAACAGATACTAAATCCAGTATGTTGATTTTTCCTTCATATGTTAAACAGATCAAATAACATAAACTATAAAATACACAGACAAGTATTTATTTACCTCAATTTAAATAGAAAAAACTAAAATAAATATCACTCTGAATGTTTCCATAGAAGAAAACCCTCACAGTTTTCTTCAAGTACCAAACATTCTGCATTAGGCCTTCTTCCTCAGACTGCCTATAGAAGTCTTAATTTCTTGCTCATTGTCTCCAGTAAAGATGGAATTCTGAGTCCCTACATAACAGAGGGTAACATACTAATTTGAACAGTTAAGATTCACCTACATCAGCGGTTTAGTGAGCAGCATCATTTCTCATCGATATGAATATGCTGAGTATCTGCACTCAAGAGTTACAAGAAACACACTTTGTGCACGCAGCCTGTGCTCATGCTGTGGCTTCTCTCCTGAACTAAGCAGAAAGCTTGACACTGGGATGCAATCCAGAGAGCCTAGTGTTAGTGAGGACACAAAGTACAGCCTTTAAAGCAATAATTCAGCAACTCTGAAATTGTCCTCCTACAGCAAGCAGTGGTTCTGGAAATATTTATATGCCTCATCTGTCCTCTGCAGTTAAAGGAAATCCAAAATGAATAGGAAGGCAATTGGAGATGAGTCATGAGCTTCTGGGCCTTCCATAAAAATAAAAGCCAGAGCAGCATCTTGGTGGGATCATCACTGCAAACTGCTAGCTGACAGGCACAAGCTTACACCTGGCCTTTCTACTTCCTAAGAGGCCAACTTTAACACAATATTTAACTCATCAATGTAAGTGATCTTATACCAGCATTACATCATCAGTGTAGGAGAACCAAACCAAGGGCAACTACCTGAGGGTCACCACATCGATTCTGTCAGAGATTGTTACTCTGGTGAACCCAGTCAGGGAAAGGACCAAAAATCTCATTGGGAGGTCGAACAACCTGACAGCAATCTGCCAAGGTCACAAGGAAGCTGATCTCTGCAGAGTCCCATCCTACAGAATCAATATTGCATCAAGTTAAAATAAAAAATGAAGGCAACATTTGAAAAATAGTAACAGAAACCAAGTCTCTGCTAAACC
The DNA here is from genome assembly GCF_964273445.1 of Streptopelia decaocto. Lineage (NCBI taxonomy): Eukaryota > Metazoa > Chordata > Aves > Columbiformes > Columbidae > Streptopelia > Streptopelia decaocto. The sequence goes on along the minus strand of NC_138656.1, from coordinate 100,442,388 downwards.
CATGAAAATTTATCTCTGCTACAGGAAGCTGAAGAGTTTTGTCTGGGAGAAGGAAAACAAGGCTACTGCACTACACAACCTGCAATCTGGGGCCTGAACAAGACCAGAGGACCTACTAGAGAGATATTCAAAGGCTCTGGAAAAAGAAGATTAACCACCCTCCCCAATGAGAGCATCCTAATACTATGGAGTCTCAGCATGAGAATTTCTGAAAGAGATTTGGTAATACAAGAGCTCTGATTTAATAGAGTACTGCTGGGAGAGGGTTAATCCCTGTGGTTCATGACTTGTGGAAGATTGCCTATCTATTGCTAGTGGCAAAAGTCTAGACCTAATCTTTAAGGAAAAGATCTCTGCCTCTGTCTTTCCCCTAGCAACAGCCAACAACACAGTGAAGCCATGTTTCCACATAACTGCAGTAGTTTCACTTAAGGGATAGGGAGAAAAGAAGGCAGAACAGTTATTTTCGTACAATCATACATCTAATTTGTTTTCACTAGGACAACAGTGAATCAGTTTCCCTTCCTGCCCTTATGTGAGTGCATGTTACCCATATTCATGTAAATGCAGCATCTGGCACTGCATTAGGACAGACTGTTTTGAAACCATAGACAGACAGTTCTGTTAAGCAGGGTAAAATTTAATTCCACTCCAGAGAAAACAGCAGTAACAAGGAAAGGATGCTACAAGGAAAACAGCAGAAGGGTAAATACTGAAGGGGCTGTTCCACATACTGCTGTGTGGGGTCAAGCACACCGATAAGCATTATCCTTTAACTGATAATGCAGGCTCTGGAATATTCAGTGGTGCTCCAGGTTTTACCATATTTTGTCATTGTCCTTCCTCTGCTGTGATTTTTCCTTCTCATTTTGTATTTTCCAGTATGCCATCAAAAGGCACTGCAGGGGATAACTTATTATTATTTTTTTAATTATTTTTTTAATTATTTTTTTTAATTATTTTTTTATTTATTTTTTTTTTTAACAAATGGCTACTACCTTACTTTCTGACAGTACTGGTTATGTTACAAGTAGTGCATGGAAGGACTGGACACGGAAAGTAAAAACAGGAGAAGGGAGCTGGAGGAGGGGATCTCCAGTTACAGAATACTTTTCCAGGAGGGAAGCATAGGATATAGTTACTGGGCAGACAGGTATTTTTTGCTGAATTCTTCTATTTCAACAGAACATGAACTTCTTCCATCCAAACCTCGCAACTCTCAATTTGAAATTGGCTGCCTTTTGCAAAGTGCAGCACTTGGGTGTGCCATATGTGCAACCACTCCCATGATAATGTTTCTTTGACAATAGCAATTTTAAAAACAGATACATTTTTATGTGTTTCACTGTCCAAATATCACACAATCCTGCAACGGCAAACACTAGGTCTGCAACTAAGAATTCTGCAATTAAGTCTGCCACTCTTTGGTCTGCAGGTCTATAAATTAATCTTTGCCCAAAATGCTCTGCGCAGTCTGCTTCTTCATTCATCCTTGATTTGGAATTGTCCATGCAACTTGATTTTTCTCACAGGTTTCTAGGCATGCTGTGTGTTAGCTTCCTAAACTTTTTTGCTGATTTGACTCTCATACAATTCTATTTCCAGTGCCTCAAAACTTCCATCCACAAGTTTATTCCTTGTACAAGGATGATGGATGGTTCAAGTTTGAAACTAACTTCAAATCTCCGTCCCTACCATGGGCACCCACAAAATTTGATGTGCAAGTTTCCTTTTCTCTGCAGTAGGATCTTTGTGCAGGAACCTGATAAGGATGTGTATCTCAGCACAGCTGAGAAATCCTCAGAACTCTAAGTCTCTGATTCAGATTTCACTGAAATTTCTGACACAGAAACATCATAAAAAATCCATGTACAGAACAGTATCTAAAACCTCTGTCATAATCTTCTCAACAGTGGACTTGTCAGGACTGGTGTGCAACTATGGAAGAGAACCTTGAATTAGAATACACACAATATCACATTGCCTATGAAGAGTGGAGTGTGAACAAGTCAGAACATCACCACAGCAACGCCCCCAAGAATACACCAGCAAAGCCCAGAGGAATATCCCACCAGTCATGAGGGAACAACACTGTGGAACGACTCATGAATCTGTAAAACCTCAAACTGCCAAAAGCTGGAGGAGGACTGCTTCTCCTGATGCAAGATGCTGTAGTGGAGCTCCCACACCTGTGCCAGAAAATTGCAACATGTGAATACTCTCAGGTCATATTCTGATATTCTGATACAGATGGTAAGAATAGATCAACAGTACTGTCATGTGTTAAGTATACAAATGTTTATAGCTTTGAATTATTGCCATATTTGAAAGTATCTTATATAAGTGCTTATAATGTGTGTGTCTTGATTTTTATATGCAGAGATCAAACCTCAGCTAATGTGCTCAGGTGGTCTGAGCCATTTGGTCAAAGTATGCCATCAGAGCTACAGACTGCTACAGATATTCAGCAGACAAACACCGGAAAGTGATAACCATGCATAGCTCCAGGATCAATAGGTGAATATACCGGCTTTCTAGCTCCTGTCTGTTTTGTTGCTGAATTACCACCATTTCTCCACCCTTCACTCTTGGTTCATTAGAGAAAGATGAAAAGAAAGAAGCAGCAGGAGCCTCAAAGTCCAAAATTTATATCAAGTGCTCAGTCTTACAGATGAAAAGACTGAGATCTCTCACAACAAAGTCCCTGTTGACTGAAAAAATGGAAACATCGCACTCATTTTTAAAAAGGGTAGAAAGGATGACCCTGGAAAGCTGTCCTGTCAGCCTCACATCTGTGCCTGGGAAGATGTCATATCATGCCCTCAGGTATGTGTGGGGGGGGGAGAAGTGACTCAGGTTCACGGGTCCCCTTTGGTTGGAAAACAGCACACACAGTACTTAAGGCTCGCAAACAAAAGGCTTTTATTTTGCAGTTTGGCCCAAATGGTATATGATTTGGTGGCAGAAGGATTTACATTATTGTAGGTTCGATGGGTAAACATTTGCAGCATGTGCAGGGCTGTAAATCTTATGTTACTATGTTACATATAAAAAGGAAAACAAAAAGGTAGAGTATAGGAAAAAAAGGAAAGAAAGACTTCACCATCCTTATGGTTCCGCTTTATGTGTGATGGAGTTCGCAGTCTTGGGTCCAGTGATGTGCCGCGTCCTCCGGTGTCTTGTTCAGTTCATGTGGTGAGACTGGTGGGCAGAGTAGGCCTCAGGATGGTGGGTGGGCGTCACCAGTGCTTGCACAAGGTGAGCCTTTATGGACCTCTGGGTTGCCTGCTTGCTCAACTTTTGTTCTTTTGTGGAGGTGTTATTGTGAAAGAGAGATAAGTCTAGGGGGAAGGGGTGATTGTGAAAGATCAACAAGTCTCAGGCCATGTTGAAGGGTCTCAGCTTTTCCCTTTGTGCCATGCTGGGCATATCAGAAGGTGTAGCTATGTGCCCTCCGGCATGTCCCCCACCTCCTATAACAGCCAGCCAACTGGGCTGTGGCTCGTTAGCTTGTCGGTTATATGTAAATCGCAGTTCACCCTGTACTGAATGTATCATCTCCTGTGGCTGGATGAACTGGTTTTGCCACAATGTTTCGGCCATTATCCTTATCAGTACATGAAAAAAGGTCATCGAACAGATCCTCCTAGAAGCTATGCTAAGGCACATGGAAGACAGGAAGGAGATTCAAGACAACCAGTATGGCTTCACCGAGGGCATGTCCTGCCTGATCAATCTTGTGGGCTTCTTCAATGGAGTAAATACATCAGTGCACAAAGGAAGGGCTACAGACATCGTCTATCTGGTCTTCTGTAAAGCCTTTAACACAGTCCCCCACAACATCCTTCTCTCTAAATTTGAGAGGTTTGGATTTGATGAGTGGACTGTTCAGTGGATTAGGAACTGGCTGGATGGTCACAAGCAACAAATAGTGTCCAAATGGTGTCTGTACTGGGATCAGTACTGTGTAGTATCTTCATCAAGGACATAGACGGTGGGATCGAGTGCACCCTCAGCAAGTTTACAGAAGACACCAAGCTGAGTGGTGTAGTTGACACAGCTGAGTGGTGCAGTTGACACACCTGAGTGATGGGATGCCATCCAGAGTGGCCTGGACAAGCTCAAGAAGTGGGCTCATGTGAAATTCATGAGGTTCAATAAGGCCAAGTGCAAGGTCCTGTACTGGGGTCGGGGCAACTCCCAGTATCAACACAGGCTGTGGGGTGAAGGGATTGAGAGTAGCCCTGCCGAGAAGGACTTGGGGGTACTGGTGGATGGAAGATTGGACATGGGCTGGCAATGTGAACTTGCAGCACGGGAGGCAAATTGTATCTGGGGCTGCATCAAAAGGAGTGTGGCCAGCAGGTCAAGGGAGTTGATTCAGCCCCTCTACTCTGCTCTGGTGAGACCCCACCTGGAGTACTGTGTCCAGCTCTGGAGTCCTCAGCACAGGAAAGACATGGACCTGTTAGAGAGGGTCCAGAGGAGGCCACAAAAATGATCAGAGGGCTGGAACACCCTTCCTGTGAGGACAGGCTGAGAGAGTTGTGGTTGTTCAGCCTTGAGAAGAGAAGGCTTTAGCGAGACCTCATTGTGGCCTTTCAGTACTTAAAAGAGGCCTATAAGAAAGACAGGGACAGACGTTTTAGTAGGGCCTGTTACGGCAGGACAAGGGGTAATGGTTATAAACCAGAAGACTCAGGTTAGATATGAGGAAGAAATTTTTTACAATGAGGGTGGTAAAATACTGGAACAGGTTGCCCAGAGAGGAGGTAGATGCCACATCCCTGGAAACATTCAAGGCCAGGCTGGACAGGTCTCTGAGCAGCAAGCTGATCCAGTTGAAGATGTCCCTGCTCATTGCAGGGGCTTGGACTAGATGACCTTTGAAGGTCCCTGTGGCAGAATGCAAACCCCTCTCTCTCCCTCCCTCCTTCAATATGGAAGGAGTAGGCATATCTCCCTCTCTCTCTCTGCTGCTTTAGGCTAACAGTTTCTTTTGTGTGGCCCCAGAGCCTCTGGCCAGGGCTGTTAAGAAGGGAGTGCTGAGGCACCACGGAGCCGCTGGGCGCCTGCGGCCAGTGTGGGGGATGTTTAGAAGCTACAGGGGCGCCCCACAGCCAGCATGGGGGTGCAGAGAAGCTTCTGGAATGCCTACAGTCAGATCTGATCAGGCTATAAAAAATGAGATTCTTGTCGCGACTCCACCTCTTGCGTGGATCTCTTGGACCACGAGCCAGATGCTGCTGCCAAGAGACCCCCGGGATGGAGACTCTGCTTGCCTTGCCGCCACATGTGTGAGTAAAATTTCTCCTCACAGGATTGCGAGTGTACCTACTTTGCATGCACATTTGCACGTGTATTATACTTTCCGTGCACATTTGCATGCATACTTTCCGTGCTCAATACGAGCACGTGTATAAATTATTTCCTCACATAATCGCGAGTGTATTTTCCTCCCATGCTTCCACATAAGCACGTGTAATATTCTGTGCACATTTGCACGTGTATTTCTCCTCGCAGGATTGCAAGTGTATTATAAATTTACCCTTGCAGGACTGCGAGTGTACACTTTCCGTACTCAATACGAGTATGTGCATCCCTTTAAAATAATCCCACACCATGTTCAGGCAAGTGTGTGCTCTTCTCGGGCACAGGGGTGGCTCCAGCATTGTTTTGGTGAAGCCACGTGCATGCACATTGTAGACCTCCTGTTGTATTAGTTGCTGCCCCTTAATAACTTTCCTCCACTGATATCCGAACCTGTATTCAAGTCACTTCTGGAGTGCTAAAACCCTGTTTCTCACCGGTTTAATAAAAGTTGTTTTGGACCCTGTTGTCTCTTAAACTAACATCGGGGTGCCTCCGTGACAGTCCCTTCCAATCCAAACTATTCTATGACTCCATGGAGTGTGTCTTCCAGTTGTTGATCCTGCTCCTGCCACTCCCTGCTCCATGCAGCATGTACTTACTCTGTATGTTAAGAATGAGGGGCAGGAGGGGCTAGGATGTGCCTTAACAGCATGTCCTTAAGCAGAAAATACAACGTTGATGTCAAGTTCTGGAATCAGATCAGATACAATCATTAACGTTGCCCAGTACATCCTAAACACTTCTATTCCTTCTTGCCCTTTTATTACAATAGCCATGTTGCAACTTAAATGCACTGTATTATGTGCCAGGTGTAAAGCAGTCACACATCAAAGAAATGTAAAGGTACTTAATTTCCATTTCATCCTGTGGAAGACACAAGATGGTACTTCTGAGCTGAAAAGCAATCAATGCAGCAATTCTGAAAGAACAAAACTTCAGAGGGAATCAAAAAGAAAGTAAAGTGCATAATTAAGAGCAGGATATAAGGCTGTCAGGACTCCTTCTTCTTGCAACTACATTTGGCCTATTCCATCTTGACTGGACAAAGACCCCAACAGAAATAAAATCTGGTTGTTTTGTCACAGCAGGGCTTGGAAGAATTCTGAGGAGATCTTTGGTGGCATTAGTGGAATAATTTAATAGGTTGTCGTGTTAGTAGGTAGAGAACAAGAAGACATTTGCACTTCAGACTGCCTGTATGGTTTGCAGATAGTGGAGGAAGAGAAGCAAGCCTGAAGAAGCCTGAAGCTATCCAGCAATAAGGAAAATGCCCTGACAGAAAGTGGATGAAAGAGATGAAGGGAATAAGATTCTCAACAAACAAACAAAACCATTCATTTCACTTTCAGGCTAACGCAATATTGTTCAGTAAACACAACTAAGGAGCTGATTTTTGTCATTTAAATTCTGGAATGATGGAATCAGAATATTCAGGTTAGAAGGGACCTTAGGAGGTCATTCCAACCTCCTGCTCAAAGCAAGGTCCACTATGAGGCCAGACTGGATTGCTCAGGGCTTTATCCAATTGGGTCCTGAAATCCTCCAAAAACAGACATCCCACAAGCTCTTTGGATAACTTTTCCATTGTTTGATTGTTCTCATGGGGAATTTTTTTCCTAAGATCCAGCCCAAACTTCTGGTTTCAATTTATGCACATTGCATCTCATTCTCCCACCACACCACCAGAAGAGCCCAGCTCCACCTTTTTGAGAAGCTCCTCATAAGCACTGGCAGGTGGCTACTAGGTTCCTCCTGGAGTCACCTCTTCTCCAGGCCAAATAAGCCCAGTTTCGTCAGTACCCCGCAGGACAAATGCTTCAACTCCCTGAACATTCTAACAGCTGATGAACTTTTTCCAGTTTATCATTACTGGCCTTGTATTTGAGGTACCCAAAGCTAGGTGCAGACATGGTCTAATGAATGGTGAATCCCTTAACCTCCTGGATGTGCTGTTAATACTGCCCAGGGAGACTGTTAGCTACCAGGGCACACTGCTGGTTTATGTCCAGCTCTTTGTCCCTGAAGCCCTCCAGGTCATGCTTAGTACTGCTGTTTCCCAGTCCCAGTCTGTACCACTGGGAAATCAAAATTATAGAATAGTGTAAGTTAGACCTCTGGAGGTCATCCAGTCCAACTCTTTTTCAAAAGCAGGGCTAATCTCAAGGTCAGATGAAGTGGCATCCATCGTCTAAACCTGAAACCCAAAAATGCCATAAAACAATCCATAGGAAATTTTAAATTCTATTTATAAAGAAATCTTTAAAACACTACTACTATTACTGTTTCCCAAGTACATAATAACCAGTAAAAGCTGATATTATAAAATAGTAAAGAGATGACAGCAGCTGCAAAAATAATGGAAACACTCAAAAAGCATCATTTAATAATGGCAAGGACAGGGAAGGTAAAGGATTTTAGTGAAACAGGTATTAGAATGAATACCAGAACTAGGCTCACTTCAGTTGTATTGGGAAGCAAGTGCAAATTTAAGAGAGTTTTTCAGCACAACCATGGAAATAAGGAAAATCTTCAGGGCAGACAAAAATGATGTCCTGGAAGTGACCACAGTAACAATGACCATTTGGACTCCTGTCTGAGGCTCAATCTGTTTTCGTACTGAAACTGTTCATGCCCCTCAAAGCTCTGAGAAGACTATCCTAGACAGTGCAACAGACTACCCTACTTCAACAGGAGCAGGCTGGGGGACAGGCAGGAGACGCAGCGATGAGCAGTCCCTGTCCCCACAGCAGAACTCAGCAGTAGGATCTTTACAAGGCACAGAAACAGGGTATGTGTCACTAACCCAAACATGTGCCCACCTCCTACCTCTGCCTTGACTGAGGCTCTGGTGAGGGGCTGCCCCATTCACTAGCTTGCTTGTCTTCTTAAAGTTTTTTCTTTCCCTAATGGAGACACAGAAGTTATCTATTAATCCTTCCTGTTGACCACCAAGCTACCTGCCAAATGGCCCTGGGAGAATCTCAGCTCTGCTCACATACTTGGGTGGCAGACAGCAGGGTCCACTGCACTGCCAGACGTGTTCATGATTTCATCAGCAGACAAAGGAAGAGATGGGAAGTGGGGAATGTGGAAAGGGGAAAAAACAGCTTGGAAGAAGCAAGGGGAAAATCAGCTGTGATACCACTCCTCTGAACCTTAGCTTTCTCTCAGTGAGAAAACCTGATCATCCTCATTGGGGGTCTGCACATCTGCGGCTGCTGACAACTCAGATCACACCCTCAGAACCAAGCATCCCACAGCTGGCAGGAGAAGCAGCACAAAGCAGCAGCTCACCCACCCTGTTTGGAAAGGGTAGCCATCCACCACTCTGACTGCAGTTATCGAACAGAAGAAATGCAAAAAGCAGTGAAAGCCTCCCAGCCCTGTCACTGAGTGTAACCTGTATAAAACCACCCACTCACACAAAGATCTTCACTACATCTGCCCAGAATCAGCTGATGAGATGCATCCCATACGAAATAGTGAATAAAAGTTATGTAGACTTTGGTACCTTACTGTCACTTGAGTTAACTGTTATGAACTGTAATGGAACAGGGATGCCCAGGTACTTTGCTTGCTTGTCAATGCTACAGTTGCTGAGGTTGATGAACTTCTGTACCTGGCAGCTCAATCCAATTACAATTCATTGAAAGTTGTCACCTGACAAGGCTGCGGTCACACATTCTGGTTGTGAGTCACAATCCATGTGACAAGCCAAGGAACAACTGGCCAACACATCTGTACAGTGCAATCAACAACTCAAGTGCTCTTGAAAACAATACATTGTCAGTATTCCTGGTTCTGCATTCAGAGATCTTCGCCTGGAGATCAAGCTCAAGGACATCTAAAGAAAAACTTGGGCCTCACCAATTCCCAAGAAAACCCTTAAAGACTGGAGTGGCTATAGATCAACACATATGTCGTGGAGGACAGTAGAATAACCACAGACTGTGGTCCAACAATCCTGACGTGCAAACCCTGATCAGATCAGAGGATGTGTCTGTTGTCACGTGGACTTACCTCATCACATTAAGCCATTTATAAGCCATTTATATTTTGCATTTTGTATATTTTAATTGATTTTTAAAGATAAGAAAGTTCCTCACAACATTTCCACAGGAAACTGCCTGCTCAAGACAACCCCATCCCTTGTAACCAAAATCCACTTTACAATGGAACTCAGCCTACAAAGACAGAACATTAATGTATCAAATGTGAAGAATAAAATGGTGTAGGACATGCTTTGCTCAGCACAAGGACAGCAGAAATTTGTATTTATTTTTTTCAAATGTATTTTAAAAATGGATCTTACCTGGCAAAATATATCTTCTTAAGACAGAAACTAAAACTGCATTATCACAAAAGCAAATCTGTTTCTTAGGATCTGAATGAAACAAGACCATTGGAAATTATCTATCTGCTAATTCAAAGACTCATCAAATAAAATAAAAGATATGAAGCATCTCACGTACTTGTAGAGATCTACAAAATCAAAAGTTATTTTTTATTCTCTTGGAGATTCTGAGCTGCATTTCCCTCAGCAGCCAGTATAAAAGGCACTTCCAAGTGGTTTCTAGTACAGCACCTAAGATCTGCTGGCAAACATCTAGGGCTACCACCAGAAACACCACTTAGCATTTAAGTTTGGGATTCCCTATCATAAGTAGTTTTTTCACCACCTAGCTTGTTTTTTTTTTTTTTCCAGCAATCTAAACTTCAGATAAATGTGTGATTTTAGATCCTTTTCTATGTAAAGCAAATTAAGTTTTCAGCTGTTTAAAGGGGGAAAACATCCTTTTACCTATCTACTTTTCTTATTTGATCTTTCATCCAATCTACTTGGATAATACTGTAGTGTGGAAAGAAGTTACATAGGAATCTGAATCTTACAACAGAAAACTGAGTTTTAGAAACTACTTAAGTTACTTAGAGTACCAAGAACAGAAATATTTATATATTATCCAGAAATATTTATATATTATCATTGATACTGTATATTTCTGGTTACTAGAGTATTTTTAAAATTTGGATCTAAATGTAGCATACTGGCTCTGCAAAGTAGCTGTAAAAGGACAAATACAAAGGTTTTTCTCTATGAAAGAGCAATGTATCTGTTTGTTACCATTTAAGTATCTTCTGTTTCACATTTCATTCTCCACTAAAAATAAATGAAAGGTGACATATACCACAGAAAAGATCTGGTAGTACTTATGTATCTGCTACCACCTGCTGACAACAAACGTTATTGACTTTATCCTAATTGGTCTTAAAGAAGCAACTCCTATTTCCCTGTAAGAAAGTGTCCACTGCTGCTACAGTGGCTGACAGTAAGAGCTATATGATTTTTTAAATACAGTATGCTGTGACCATAATAAACCAATAGTTTCCTATCCACCCAGCTTGTCTGCATCACACATTTACCACTGACCAGTACATTCCACTCATAAAGCAGCTACTGTGTCCTTCATTCACTGAGGCCCTTTAGCTACTGCAGATGGTTAGAACTGACTAGTTAGAACTGAGTACTTACAAGAACCTGATTCCTCATTTACAAAAATCCAAAACAATTTGATTTGGTACATTAACCATCAGATTTTCCAAATGACAGGTCAATTTCTTCCAGTCTTATTTCCCAATCTACAATGTGGAATTAAAACATCTTTTTTTCCCCCAGTCTTAAAACTAAGAGCAAAACGGTAGTAGAAATGACTACCTTTGCATCACCCTACTTAATTTTACAATGCTTTAAGTAATAGCCTTGATTGGCCTCCAGATATTATTGTTGTTGAGAAGAAGACTAGCAAAAACCTAAAGCAAAACAAAGAAACATATGTTCAGTTTCAGGTATCTTGCACTAAATTGCAGAAGTGTGACAGTGAAAAGAGACTAGTTCACAATTATGAACTGTATTTGGTTATACTGTAGACTAAACAAAAATAGTAAATTTGTAATATTTACTTACACATGCACTTCCAAACATTTTGGAAAAAAAAGTCAAAGGCTCAGCAAAAATTTCATGAAAGCAGAATGTGGACTGAATGGTTTGTTTGACAAAGCTAATCCTATTAAGATTCATGAAGTCTCCCAGCTTAGTCGATGAATCTGAGTGCAAAATCTCTATTGAGAGTGACAGGTCTTTAAGAGTGGTTGGTTCCTACAGACCTACAAGAATTTTGTGAAAGGAGTTATAAATGAGAGGTTTAACCTTTTAAATGTCTTGTTCACTTCCCATTGCACAGTTATTAATTTTTATTCATTCAGCAAGAAAAATAGCATTTTTCACTTGATTTAAGTTATGATCTGGAGCATTCATCTGAGGTTTTTTGTCAGAAATTTCCAGCTGGGCTTAAAGCTCCCTTTTTCCTGCACTTCCATCCCAAAAGCAGCTGAAGCTGAGTGCTGCAAAGACCAAACAGCCAACACCAATGCCTCTGCCCCAGCCTGACCCAACGGAGCAGACCGTGACAAAACATACATCCCATCTACTTCCTAACTTTAGTATCAAATGCTAAAAACATAACTAGAGCTTCTTGTCCCTTATCTGAAAAGGCAGGGTTTGATTTGAGGAACACAATTTCAGTCAGAGACGTGTGACTGTGCAGTGTCCAGTTCTGGGCCCCTCAGTTCAAGAGGACAGGGAACTGCTGGAGAGAGTCCAGCGTAGGGCAACAAAGATGATTAAGGGAGTGAAGCATCTCCCTTATGAGGAAAGCCTGAGGGAGCTGCGGCTCTTTAGCTTGGAGGAGGCTGAGGGTGACCTCATTCATGTTTATAAATATGTAAAGGGTGAGTGTCACAAGGATGGAGCCAGGCTCTTCTCGGTGACAAGCAATGATAGGACAAGGGGCAACAGATACAAACTGGAACACAGGAGGTTCCCCTTAAATAGGAGAAGAAACTTCTTCCCAGTGAGGGTGACAGAACGCTGGAAAAGGCTGCCCAGGGGGGTTGTGGAGTCTCCTTCTCTGGAGACATTCAAATCCCACCTGGACACCTTCCTATGTAACCTCATCTAGGTGTTCCTACTTCGGCAGGGGGATTGGACTAGGTGATCTTTCGAGGTCCCTTCCAATCCCTACCATTCTGTGATTCTGTGTGATTCTGTGACTGGGTGCCACCCTCACAAGAGGCAGCCGCTGGGGTGTGGAGAGCCACCTTTGCTCGTCCTCCCAAATATGGGACCAGCCACCGTCCTTTCCCCCACTCAGGGGATGAGGGTAGTCCTAGAATCGCCACTTATGAGAGATAAACGCCCGCCTTCTCCGCCATCGCCCTAACGTGAGCGCGGCAGCGCTCCCTGCTCCCAGACCCCTCGGGGCAGCAAAGCGGCAGCGGGCGAAGTCTCGCGAGAAGCCGCCCAACGGCCGCCGCAGCGGCCGTTGGGCGGCTTCTCGCGAGACTTCGCCGGCCGGCTGTAGCGGCGCTGCCGCCGCCATGGAGCAGCCGCTGAGCAGCCCGCCGGGGGTGTCCGCTATTCTGGCGGTAAGGAGGGAGCTGGGGCCGGGCTGGCTGCCCGCCCGGGGAGAGGGGAAGGAGACAGCGGCTGCTGTGTATGTCTGCGCCCCTCCAGGGGCGGGGGTAAAAGCCCGTGCAGGACTTGCTCGTCCCTTCCTCAGCCTGCCACAGCGCGGGCTGCTTGAGCGCTGTCCGTGACTGAAATCGGTTGTGGCTTCAGCGCGGGAGGAGGCAAGCTACTCGCTCTAGGTGCCTGGCGATACTTTTGCTGTAACCTAATCATTTTGTCCGTAGAAGACGGACTGGTCCGAGCCCTGGCTGGTGGGGCTGGCGGTTTTCCACGTCCTCTGCTTCCTCCTGACGTGCGTCTCCTTGCAGCACTACCGGGTGCAAATAGGGCACTTCCTCTGCATGGGTGAGTCGTGAATTCGTGCTTCCGTGAGCTCGCATTCGGATGACAAACGGCGTGTGCATTGTTTAATATTGCCAAATAGTTTCTTTTGGTCTCTTAACGATAACCCTTTTCTTCATATGCTTGCACAGCGCACAGATTTATACTTTGCAGCAGATAAAGTGAGTGCAAGTTAGTATTTCACATAGAATGCCCTGAGTTCGAAGTGACCCACAAGGATCATCGAGTCCAACTCCTCTCCCTGCATATGACAACCCCACAGTTCACGCCATGTGTTTGAAGGTGTTGTCCAGTCTCCTCTTGAACACTGTAAGGGTTGGAACCATGACTGCCTCCCTGGGGAGCCTGTTGCAGTACTCCACCACCCTCTGGGTGAAGAACCTTTTACTGATGTTCAGCCTAAATCTCCCCTGGCACATCTTCCTGACATTCTCTCAGGTCCTGTCATCGGTCACCAGAGAGAAGAGATCAGTGCCTGCCCCTCCTCCTCACCTTGTGAGGAAGCTGCAGACTGTGATGAGAGCTCCCCTCACTTTTCTCTTCTCCAGGCTGAACAAACCAAGTGACTTAGCCGCTCCTCATACGGCTTCCTCTCCAAATCCTTCACCAACTTTGTAGCCCTCTTTTGGATGCTTTCCAGTAGCTTAGTATCTTTTTTATACTGTGGCACCCAGATCTGCACACAATACTCCAGTGAATACAATCAGCTTTCAGCTGGATCCATTTCTGAAGCACGTTCACCATGTGCACTGCTGACAGCCGTGCTAATGGCTTGAGGAAGAGCAAGACTCGTTTGGTAGGTGGCAGTAACAGCTTGTGTTATCTCAGAGTTTGCCGGACTTCAGCCTGAGAATCCACAATGGCCTGTCCTAGCCAAAGGTGTGTCTGTATGGCTGACTGGCTGAAGATCTAGTAGCTTTGCAGAGTGTATTTAGTTTAATTAAGATGGCATGGATTTGTGTTAGATCCATGTATTATGAGCAGTACCTTGGTTCTAGCCATGGGTTAGATTTTCCTGCAAGTTGAGTTTTTTCACACAGTACTTCAGTTCTATCATGCTTGCAGAGTAGTGAAGGAAGAATGATGAATTGCAAGAGATTTGCAGGCAAGAAGACACTTGAAGACTATGTTTAAATATCATTTAGAGAACTAGCCAAGCTGGGCGAGGACTGCAATATAGTTTTATGTTGTAGATAGTCAGAAATAACCAAGGAAATTATGTACTTATCACGTTGGTTTACCTTGGCAGCTGAGCAGCTATAGGTATGTTTATACTGTGAAGTACCTAGCAGAGATAATCCAGATGATGGTAAAACAAGACAGTCCTCCTTCATATCACTATTTAATTGCCTTGTGCAGATCACCTTTAGCCACTGAGTCTATTTTTTTTACTTTGTTACTTGTGGAAAATGATACAAGGACAAACTTAAAATTTTGTAATTTTATTGCTTTTCTGTTAAACATGTGATTGCACTGATTTTTTTTTTTACTGCCTTGATGGCTTCATATTGCATGTAGTTGTTGAGTCAGAATATGTTAGTTTTCACCTGATCGCAGCAGACTACTCTGTTTTACACCTATTCAAACAAAGTTTTTATTTTAACGAAATGCTTATATATAATTAGTACCCTGAATTCAGGTAGTAATGTTAGCAGTGTGACACCATAACATATGAAATGATAAGTTAATTTTATAGCGGTTACTGGCATTTCTTTTTACAGAAATAACTTAGAAGCAGTAACCAACAAGTTTGTTGGGAAAAATACTGGACTTTTTTGTTTGTTTTGTTTTGTTTGTATGCTGAGCTCTTTCTGAAAGCTCAGAAGAGGAGGATTTTATGTTTGCTTGTAATACAGTGGGTGTGTTTTGTGATCACGTTGTACTTCCTGGTAACTATATGGGACATTTAAATCATAATTGGTTTTATGCAGTTAAATATTAACTGAGTAATTTGATCTTCTTAGGATCAAGGAATTCTAATGTTTGGTATGTATACATCTTTAGTATACATGGCAGAACTGATGGCAGTTTATTTTTAAAGAAATACTGAATCGAGTGTTTTTCTTTTGTTGTACAGTGGCCTTAGTGTACTGCGCTGAATATATAAATGAATTAGCGGCCATGAACTGGAGGTAATATTTTCACTTTCATTTTGGCATTCAAATGAATGTTTTTCTAAAAATATTATTTTTTCTTATAATTCCTAGAACACGTTAATTTAAACAGTCACTCATGCCTCATCAGTAGAATGTGATAGCAGAGGGTCTGTTGTATTGAATACTGTAAAACTTTAGAGCAAAACCATGCAGTACAACATAGTTATCACTTACCTTGTAAGAAAAGATAATATGTAATAGCTAGCGTGTATTTATTGTACTGCTTAAAATCTATATTTATGTGGGTGGTTGACAAAGTGCAATGTTTAAGGGGAAGAGGATGTGAGCTTTGATTTTTTTTTTTTTAATTATTTGTTTTTGTTGGATTTTCTTTGGTAGCTATTTATGTTTAATAAGTTGACATTAAGCACCACCTCTCAAAAATATGACTACTATTTTATATACTTACATATATGCATAAAAAGCATTAATATTTGTCTGTTCTGCGAAGCCTGTGTGCCAGAATTAGACTGATGGCTTATTTTCATAAGCACTGAAGTAACCTTTCCCTGATGTAACTGGAAATTATGTGTTTAACACTACATAGGCATCTAAGTCTTTATGTTTAACTTTAGGCGTGAACGACCTAAATTACAGCTTCGTTACATTTATTATTTCTCTTATCTTTTTTAATACGAGTAAGCAAAATACCTAAGAAAGTAATTTCACATGCTTTGGGATAAGCATGATTTTTGAAGCACGAATATAGGTACTGTTGTAGTCACATTAGTAAGTTATGGTTGTTTTATTTAGGTTTTATGCAGTAAAACTTTAAATAGTAGTGTTGTAAATATTCATAACTGATGACACACTGACTGTTTCTTTGTTCTGATTTAATATATACACTGCTGGCCTGTGCTTGGGGATCCCAAGAAGTAGGATGATCTGTACAATGTCCATGTTGAATAGTTAGTATGAAAGTCTAATATTATGTAAACTACACAGAATAAAGCTTCCTCTTTTGTTTTTCTTAATTTATTTCAGGCTGTTTTCTAAATACCAATACTTTGATTCAAGAGGAATGTTTATTTCACTTGTGTTTTCAGCACCACTGCTGGTGAATACTATTATAATTGTGGTATGTATGTATTCATTTATATGGATGCTTTCATTAAATTGATAAGTAAATGTATGTGGATTAGTTAAATTTAATAATTTTCTTACTTTTCAGATCACCTGGGTATACAGAACTTTGAATGTAATGACTGAGCTGAAAACGTTACAGCACAGAATGAAAGCAGAAAAAGATAAAAAGAAGTGAAAGTGCCTAACACTATTATTTTTCAATTGCAATAATACTTGTCCAGGTAACCAGTCCTTTTGTATGCTTATCCAGAAACAAAAGTGGTTTTGTGTCTGATATTAAGAAGACTTTGCAGCCCATGGCTGTGGTCAGTGAGGTGAAAGCAAGTACCTCCAATATGTTTGAATTGGCTGTGAAACTGAGAAACTCTGTGAAACTGAGTCTCAACAGGTCTTTGTACCCTTCAGTGTAAGATATTTTTCCACCATGACCAAGGCTATTAGTATTGGTGAGACAAAATCTTCCAGTCTGTTTCCATTTGCCTATGTATTTTTTAACTGTTTCTTAACTATGTGTTTCTCAAGTATCCAGTCTTCTGCTGCTTAAGATAATTGGAGCAGTGTTGTGAATTCCAGTAAATGAGGGATTGTATTCAGAATACCTCAGGAATCCATGCTTCTATGAAGCACTTCTTTATCAATCAAATTTCATACTTCCTATGTGTATTGTGTGCCAGTAGCAATTTGTAAATAAAATTATCCACTGTGTCTTAAACGGTGTTAATTTGTCTTAATTTCTAATCAGATTTTTTCTTTTTACTCAATAAAATTCCCATTTTGGTAAAGTCTTGTACTTAATTTGTATAAGTAATTCAAAATGGTCTCGGCATTTTTCCAATTTATATTTCATTATTTTAATGCAGCTACATAAAGATATTTATCTTTTCTTAAAACTGGATGAAATTTTCATAGTTATTGCTTATTTGTAGAACAGCAAAGAAGGGAAGGAACTTTATAGTGTTCTATGCAATTTGGTTCCTTTTTTATGTTTTACTGTTTTTTTAATAAAAAAAAAGACTGAAAATGAAAAATTAGCTTAAAAATGAAGACTTCAGTTTCGCTCAGAGTAATTGGTTTTTATTGGATTAAGGAAATTGAGGGAGGGGAGAACAAACACAACAGAAGACTGTTCAGACATATTTAGCAAAAGCTGTATCTGGAAAAAGTTAAACCTTTGTGTGGAGACCTAAACTGCTGTCTAAAACGGATGTCATTTAAGATGTAGGAAAGATGAACTTAGACTAATGTGAAGAATAGTAGGATACAAAACCACAGAACACTAGTAAGTTTAAGGTTGTGTGTATTTAGGAAATTAATTTTAAATACTTGAATAGTCTTCACAACAGTGGAGATATGGACCTGAGAGAGATAAGCAGATGCGTATGCATACACAGTTCGGGAGAGTGAAACTTTCTGGGAGGCTTCACAGCATTGTGGAAGGGCAGTGGAGCATTTCCCATGGATTGATTTAGCGTGGCTCTCCTCACTCACTGCTCTAACAATTACAGACAGGTAGACTACTTTATATTAGCAAACTAAATAGATGCAGGCTTGCTGTACTGTCCCTTAATTGTTCTGTTGCAACTCTTGGTGCAGTGTTGGGCAGGGTCAACAGTCACTGCTCCCTGGTAACATCTGTAGTGGTCTGGTAGATAGCATGTGCCTTTTGGAACAGTCTTAGTTTTGAAGGAGTGAATAGAATCTATCCAAATGGCTGACAGGCTGGGACACCTGCCTTCAGGACCAAAGAAGAGGCCTGTTTGATTTTATTGATTCATGTAGTCCTCTCAGGTTGGTTTAGAAAATTCAGCTTTGCTCTTACAATTTGATGTGGAGAGGTATGCAATTTTTCATACATGATCACAAATATTCTCCTGACTTTCCTCTTGTGAACTGTTCTGCAACCGTATCAATGTACGGTTGTTTCAGTGTCACACACTTAAAAGCTCTAGTACCTCATCATGCTGCGATATTGCCTGTTACCAATTGCCTTTGGCTTCAGAGTATATATGAATTTGATTCATAGTAAATGATCTGGTTCAGAGCAGCTAAGGAGCAAGACCCTTGCAGTGGAAAACAATGTGCATTATTTAGTACATCCAAGACAAACTTTCCCCAAGTATTATTTCAGTATTTTTCTTTCTTGCATGAAAGGCTGGAAAAAATGAAATACCCTCCTCTGTAAGGATGTGAAACTGGTGAGATACAGCAATTAGAACTGTCCTTTCTAGCATAACATAGACAAGATAATAGAAATCACTTCTTCTGTATTGCCTGATTTTGTATTACTCTTGCTTGGCATGGGATTTACTAGAGAAATTCTCTCTACCTTTGGGGATCCCAAGTGAAATAAAACTTGTGCTTGCTTAAATTCTTTCTTCTTCCTTTCAGTGTAGTTGACCTTTCAGACAGTATTTCATTTTGTGTTGATTACCAGAGTAATTTTGCCCTTTAATATAAGATCCCAGGGCGTTACAGCCCTTTAACAAAGTTGAAGAACAAAGAACCCTGGAGTGTGAGTGCCAGATACTTAATTTATTTTTAATTAGTGAGTAAAAATCCATTTGAGCTGTATATTGTCTGTTGATTTCTGACACCACTGACCCGCAAGAGCTAGGAGCAGGATAATACTTGGTTTAGAAAGTATCATCGTGTTGGGGGGCTTTTTTGTCCTCTTCAAATGTTGCTGAGTGAAAATATAAACAACTCCAAGTTCCAAAATTATATAAATATTTTTTGAAGGATTAAAATCTCAAAATGTACACTTTGGAATTATAAGTAAATATTGTAACAGTTATATAGGATAAATTTTCACAAACAGAAAAATGTGGTTTCCATATAAATGTTTGTCAGAAAGATATTCCCATTTTCCACATTTCAGAAAGACTCAAACTTTTATCTGAGTTGTCCTTTCACTAACCCTGCCTAAGAAACACTAAGTTTAAAAGCTAAGTTAAAGAAAAAAAAAAAAAATAGGTGTCTAACCGTAAGAGAAACCCTCAGAATTCAGTAAAGCATGGCTTCATTACGTGACTGGGTGACTGGATTTATGAAGTGATAGTGCAGTAACATAATGTAAGGGCTACTTGCTGACAAACCAAAATAATTGCATCTTGAATTTAGAGACTGTTTTGCCTACTTAGATTTTTGTATGTATGAGTGAATGAGAGCCAGCCTTTTCAGGCTGGTGGAATACCTTTGTTTTGCTTTTATTTGGGAGACCCAAACTGAGGTTGCTCGCAAAAGAGTTTCAGTTTGGAACATGCACACAGAAAAGCTGGTAGCTGCTCGGTTAGCTCCCTTGGAGTGCAAGACAAGCCAGAGATCATTTGTCACTGGTTCTGTGTATTTTGCCGACAGTGACTGGAACCTTCAGCCTTCCTTAGCATGTCTTTCCACAATAGCCCATGGTGTCAGCCGACATGGAAAAACATTAAAAGGGAGAAAGTAATATTAACCTGGCAACTTTACCATAGTACCAAGTGCTTTTCTTGCATACAAATACATGAAAAGATAGATTAGCAGGATTTAGTTGGCAAACTTCCTGAAGTTTGAAGTTGGCCTTGTTCCCTATGGAAAAGTAATAACTGAGATGAGTTTCCAAGAATGAGAACCTAAAATTCTCTCTTTTTCCACATCTGCCGAAATGCTGCATCCTTAGCTTGGAGTGTATTTTCACCTCTTTTTGGTCCAATGAGTCTCATTATTCTAGACAAAACAGAACAGATACAATAAGGGAATCTGAATATCTGTTCTTCAGGAGTATTTGCCGGCTTATCAGATGTGTGTTTTGGACATCCCCATCTCCCACAAAAAACACCTATCTCCCCAAGGTGCGGAAGGACAGTAAATTGAGATCTGCATCCTTGTGTGCATTCTAAATAAAGAAGTTTGAAGGACAGTCTTAACTACTTTTCGTCAACTGGGTCTTAAAAAAAAAAGGGTTCTACCATAGAAAGCTATGGTAGATGGTGATCTGCTGTGGCTGTGAATCCTAAATGAAGGAAGACTCTGTGAAGAATTGCGTTTTGGATTTCGAGACTCATAAGCTTAAATCTTGAACTCTGTTTTTTATAGAAACTGGGAATGTCAGGAAAAAGAGGAACAGTGATTATTTGTGTGAACAAGACAGAACACAGCTGTAACATAGGGAATGTTCTGTTTCTTTAAATACAGCTGAACATTTTGCTTACTTTTATTGTAAGCTTGATTAAAAATTAGAACCAAAATTTAATTTTTAGCTGCAGATGTATACACCATTTTTATAATTAATACATCAAAGTATGTTTCTCTGTTTAGGAAACTCACATATTATTTGTCCATTTACACATTTTAAATATTTTAAAATATATTTCAACAAAACACAAGTATTGATGTTTTCCTGTGCATCAGGGAAGAGATCATTAAAGTTAACCAAACTCGCCACTGGATGTCACTATCTCATATGCAAAAGCTAACTCACAGCTTTCCTTCTGAGTCAGTTCTGTAGAGCTTTTCACCACAGTCATTCATAAATACTTTGTGCAGCATTTTGGAATGGCCATAAGGCTTGGGCTGTAGCCTCTGAAAGCGTAAATTGTCATCTGAGCTCCAAGATACATCTCCAGTCACTTTCAAATGTTTATTGACACTCTTGCTTTTTACATTAAAAAGTAGTTCTTGTAGCAGTGATTATGTGTGTATATGCTTCCAGATACAGGACTGTGGGGGTATTTTGTGCTTTAAAGCTTCTTAATGTGGCAAGGAAGTAAATATGGAGGATCCTGTCTTCAAGCAATTAAAAAGAAGTATAACAACAGAAAATAAACAATTAATTACATTCTTGTGTGAACAATATGCAGGAAAGCTTACTGAAGTAGTCAGGTCCATTAACTGGCAGACCTTATGCACATCTTCCATTTCTTTGTGATTTACCCTCTCTTGCTTAATGCATCGCTAGCAAGTCTGTCCTTAGTATGGTATGTAGGCAGCAGTCACTTAAAGCCATAACTGAGGTTCTCAGAGTATCACAAGTCACTTCAGACTTTCTCTGCCATCTGGCAAACAGTACTTGGCATGTTAGAAGCCTTATGACTTCATTTGAGAAGCTGTAGGTAGAGAGTTCTCTGCTTGATGTTCTCCTTTGTGTACCAGGTTTTGAGCCTGATTTTGTATTTATCCTTGAAGTTCATCTGAGCTCTGTTTCCACCCACAATCTCTTCGAGAATACAATTTCCAGTTTCAATGGACTTTCAGTCCCCTTTGTGTGATTTATATGCATGCACCTACACAGAACAACCCTGAAAAGATTAGGCAATTATAACTGTCCCGTGTTTGTTAAAACAAGTTTCTCTTTTAGTGAATTTTCCTGTCAGCTAAAGTCTTCTTGCTAACTGCACTTTCCTGAAAGTGTTTTGGTAGACATAGCAACGGAATGCAAGGTGGTTGATAAGGATGGATTTACATCCTGCGAGAGGGGTAACAAGGAGAAGTGAGCTGAAACTGACTAACTAATTATTCCATCCCATTTACATGATACTTCGTATAAAAGTGTGAGGTCACGAGGATCTCGCCCCTTTTCCCTATGGCTGACATTAGGAGAGGGCCTTGCGAGTCGTCCCTGCGACCTGAGGCCTAGTGACAGACTGAATCCAGTTCTGGTTGCCTGCAGAGTCCAGTCCAGGGCTTCCAGGTGCCAGCCCTACCTCTGCTGGAGCAGTTGCCGGGACTTTCAACATTGGTTTTGTATATTTTGTATTATTTTCTCCATTTTATTAGTAGCATTAGTAAAACATTTTTTAATTTTTCCAACTCTCTTCTCTTGGTCCTTCTTTCCCTTCGAATCGCCTGTCCTGAGTGGGAAGAAGTGGGGGGGCTAAAGGGGGAGGGGGGCGGAGAGGGGGTTAACAATACATCTGCCACAGTTTATTGTCACCTGAAATCAAACCTTGGCAATAACCCAGCATGCTTGTGAAATGCCAGCCTCATAACTCAAAACAGATGTGCTTTATGGACCTTTGTTTTGTAGTCTATCTTCTTCTAACCAGTTCCCCCAAATTGTGGCCGTACCTATACCACTGTTTTGCTGCAATACTGGAACAGTGTTGTACTGAATAGGATATATCTCAGAGGACTCAAAAGGAAGGCCTCTACATTTTCTATATTTGTGTTTATTGTTTCATATGAATTTGAACTGTAGGAAACTTTCTGATATAGTTTCACAGGCATTATGAAGCCAGGAAAAAAGCTGTAACTGGTAATATGTTCCACTGCTACAAGCACTGACTTTTAAGTGGTCCCACTGAAATCGTGGTCCTGTTTTCTTTGGCACTATCCAGAGTTAGAACCAGTTGAAACCAATGTCAGGATCAAATGTGTTGCCTCTTTCATCTGAAAATGTTATAATAATTAGCAAGGCATTCAGCAGAACTGATTGAAACAAGACACATTTCTTAAAATGGACATGTTCCAAGTGTCATTTGTAGCACGCTTGTTAATCCATCCCTGAATCAAAGAAATAAAATCTCAAATACCTTTCCTTCCTTCTGATCCAGCAAAAACCTGAGAAAAAGGTTTTGCACAGTACCTGAGGGGAGGCAGAAGGAAATTCAGCTGGACTAAGAGGTACCTAGGCTAGGACCCTTCACTGAAATCATTCCTATCTCTCAGTTACAGGATTCGGTAATAAATACACCAAGGTAGTTTGAACTAGCAGAGCAAGATGTGAAGTTTTTAATATAATTAGAACTGAAACACCTTGATCTTAAGGACCACTAAGGTTGGAAGGGTTTTAGTATGATACAAACAAGCTTTTACAAATTCTTCAAGTCATTTAAGTAATCGTTTTGTGGATTAGGATAAATACACAAACAAAAGTAAAATTGTTCTATTCCTTTGTGGTCTGCAGTAATGATCTACCCAACAGCTCATTAATAACATATCTTGAAGTAGTATATAGTAGTGTCTAAAAGACTTGAATCATTTTAGGCTCATAAATGTAAGAGTCACACCACTGATACCACACTCTTCACCTTGATTTAGGGATTAGTGAGAGTAATCAGCTCCCTATAGCTGCAATGGAGAGAATGTGATTGGTAAGGTTTATACTCAAACAAAAGCATCACAAAAATCAGGAAGCTGAGGTACCAAACAAATAATATGGAAGTCTTCAGCCCTTCATGGCAAAGTATTTTCCAGCAGAATCCAGGGAACTGTAAGCTTTTTGGTTGTTTAAATACATTCGATCCACAGCAGTGTCATGAAATGGGATTAGGAATAGATTTAATGGCTTTACTTAGAAGTGTTGATTTTGTAGGTTAATTGATAGTGAGACCTTTTGTAAGTAATCACAGCCATTTTTCTTTGAAATCACAGAGTCAATACAAATAAAACAGTCCAATTGTATTTATATTCTAAATTAGACTAAATTAGACTAATCATTCTATAGTAATTATCGAAAAGCAGGACACAATATCCCTCTGATTAAGAAGAGCTAATTTATAAAAAAAGCTAATGAGACCAATTTCTTTCTAGCAAATTTGTTTATTGATTTTTACCATAAAAAATTAAAATTAATTAGTAAATACTGTCCGTTATCCAAGTTTTTTGCTTCCCCATATTATAGGAAAAACAAATTTAATGTGCAAAATTAGCTGACTGGTTTTATATGTGAGCAAACAATGGCAATTGTAATGGTATATGAATTGCATGTAATTATTTTTGAAACAGAAGCAAAAATATTCCAAAATATTATTAAATGGAGCTTCTTCAGAAAGTGATTTGTCAGTAACTGTTTGATACTTACAAAAAAAATTTGAAAATGTAGAGAATACATAGTTTACAGGTAAACTATGGTTCTCTAAACCATTAACTTACATAAAGTTTATAAAAAATGAGGCAAGTTTTATATTTGAATGAAATATACTGGAGATCTATGTCAGAAAAGAGAAAGCAAGCTCTTATCCCAGTTCTGAAGGAACTAATGGAATTTATGAATTTCAAGACATCTACATTGAAAAAAATCATCCAAAAAGACTCTGAAATCACAATTTTGACACTTTAGGTGGAGTCTTTCAGATTTTTTTTTTTTTTGGTAGTATGAATGGTAAGTTGTATCAATATATTTGTGAAGTGAATAGTAAAATTATTACACTTAAAGACAACTTGTCATGGTTATGTCACAATCGAGAAATATAAAATAATTGCCAAGTAAGCTGAAATTACAGAAAAAAATTGATATTATCACATTTTTCAACTGACAACTTATTTAATTCTTGTACATGCTAATACATATAAATATTGACAAATTCCAGACTGCAATAGCTCAAAAATGTCACCAATAATCCTTTCAATTTGAAAACTGAGACCTCATCTTCTAAAATAAAATTACCTTCTTTTAAAAGTCCAGCCAAGGCTCCCTAGAAAATGTTGAATGAAAATGCTAAAGGTATACTAATTTAATTAAAGCTAATATTCTTTGCATTTCTTTCTTTTAATTTTACCTGCCAAATTGTGAGTTAAAATACTACCAGTAAGAATACTATACTCAGTTAAACCACACCAAAATCTTCTGGGTTTATAGTATCGTAACTTATAGTATTTTATAGCATATATGTGCCCACTAGGTAGGCACATATTAATTCAATCCTAACTGGTAACAGGCATTATGATTCAATATCATTAACTTAGTTTTCATAGAATACACCCTTATAGAGTGGTCATCTCATTTAACTTTAATCCAGTTTAGTGTGATACACTATAGCTGTATTAACTTGTCAAAGAAAATATAAAGTGGAAAATATTGTTTCAATTAAATATATAATTGCCAGTATTATGTTTTAGTGAGAAAGCAATCAGTTTGCTGTGTGACCCTTAGAGGGCTCCATTGCTATGTAGTACTGGGAAAGAGGCTAATTTGACATTTTAACGTATTCTGACATCTACTGTAATTCAATTCAGGCCTTATATTAACTCTGTTTACATGGTTTTAACTGTGTGCAGAACCTTCCAAGCTGGTTAAAAGGTCTGATGACGTAGATTTAGGATTGTGAGATGAAGTAGAATGTCTACAAAGCTGTTCTGTATAGATTTACCGGAATTAGTATCATAAATGTGACAGGATTTTCATTTCCCAAATTTCAAAAGCATGAGGACTGGTCCAGAGACAAAATGATTAAATAATGACTTCATAATTTCTCATGATTTTCCAAATGCTTCACTGCCCATCCAGAGTGTCTGTGTGCAAATTACAGCGTCACGGCGCAGCTTCTTCTCTTTAACAAGCTGATATACTTAAAGAGGTCAGGGCAGGGTGTTGTCTCTGAACAACAAATCTCTTATGGGGGAGGAAGTGTAAGAGTTCCCCCTTTTCTCCCTTCCAGGGGATTCAGGTGTGACTCAGCTCCTTTCTAGAGGCACGAAAACAGCCAAGAGTAACAACAGGCCTAACACAGGGCAAGCATCACAGATAACAAGTGTTCGATATGAAACAGAAGAAAGAGCATGGATGTGGTAATGGTGAACTCACATCCACATACTAAGTCTAGAAGAAGTTGCTATTTTAAAGGCCAAAGTGAGGTCTACTACGCCAGCTGAGACACAAGAGACCTTGAAAGACAGTTGCAACTTCACAGGTGGTTCTCTTAGGATCCCCGTATGCAGCAAATGGGAAGGGAGATGAAATGGAACTGGAAGTGAGGCATGCATAGAAACAAATGTGGGTGAAATGAGGCATTGAAGTCAGATGTGCCTTCCCTTGTATAAAGTATATTTCTAAAAAAAAGCTAATATTTTGAAGGGAAAGGTAAGAAAAAAATTCAAGATAAAGAATAAGCAGGGGAAAAACTGCATGAAAAAAACCCACAAGATGAGGTGACAAGTGGAGGAAATACGAGAGTGATGGGATGTTTCTACATCTGGGACAAAGACAGCTACATGAGGGAAAAGAGAAATGGACAACGAAGTAAAAATGACGGTCCTTAGAGCCTGCCAGCTTTCTCTGGGTAGAAACTGGCATATTCCTGCAGATAAAGATCCTCCGAAAAGAGCTCCTGTGAGAGGGACCAAAACTACATTGCTCATGTAAGCCTGAAACTCTTCTAAACCCACCAAAACATGAGAATGAAAACTCTCTTTCAGAAGTAGCAAACACTTAATAAATAGATCAGTGCTGAGAGTTAAAGTCATTTAACCCCACACGCTGCCTCCAGGCCTCTGCTGAAGAGGGAGACGGACCACAAGGTATTGCTCCCTCTTCCTTTTCTTTGTGGATTATTGCGTGTTTTTATGTTTCCCTCAACTCAGTACATCCAGAGCATGAAGAAATTAGCCATGACCGTTTCAGCTCGCAAATCAGGCAACCACAAAGAGGAGCCTTTGCCAGGATCAATACTTTGCTCTGCATTTTCAGACTCACCTGATTTGAGCTCTCCGAAGTGAAACCGCTGCCAGTGTGATGTCTTCCTTGACCGCCTTTCCTTTGCAGTGGAAATGGGACGTCCTGTGTTGCTGCATCTCAAGTCCCTGATGGGTTTCCTTACAACAAAGCATGATCTAGTCGCTACAGAATTCAGTGTCAGGAGAATTATTCAGAAGGTTGCTGGTTGACTGTATCCTGTAGCATGTTAAATGACCTACTGAAAAAGGGGAAACTACCTACATTGCTGAGATTCTTTCATAGGCTTGTTGATGATGGACTCTATAAACACGAAAGTATTTTTATGAATATTAGTCTTTATTCTTGAAGAAGGAGTTATTTTTCCAATAAAAGAGATAAAGAAAATAGGGATCCTGGCAAGAATTGGATGTTAAGAGTAAGAAACCAAAATTTTATGCCATCTTAAAGTATTTTTCTAATACTAGTAAGCCTCCTATCTAAAATAGGAAAATAAGATTTTAAAAGTTGAATGAATGACTGTAGTGCTAGTAAGGGGAGAATGGTTTAAGGTGAAAAATATGTATGGGATATATTAAAGTTCCAGCAAATTTAAAAGAAATAGACAGGAAGGAAGGAAAATTATTGAATGAATCATACTCCCTTGGGTAAGAGTGTCAGCAGACTTGAAATCATCATGTTGCATAGGACAAACAGATGAGCAAATTGATGAGTAACTGACAAAAACTTTTTTTTTTTTTTCCTCAACACTGAACAAGCAAACAACTCTTTTTATATAATAAAGATGTGAGGTAATCATTAGCATCTCTCTGAAAGTCAGAGCTATAAAGAAGGATATAAAAGAGCAGATGGTATGCTATGATGATGGCCTCAACAAATGTAAGCAGCCATACTACTGCAAGAATGTTTCTTAATGGACCAATTTAATCACAGTGGATGGATTTTACCCTTATTGCTTTATAACAGTATTTCTGGCATGGTTTAGCCCATTAGATTTGTCTCAGTTTTCATGGTTTGAATTTCTTAACTAGAAGGGTTTAAATTTAAGCTGATCTCTTGATGGGTCTATGTTGGGTCTATGTTGGGTGTATGTTGGGAGAACGGAGTGTCAACATGTAAGCAGTCTGCATAATCAAGGAGTATTGACTTGGGTCCTAAGCCAACAGTATAGGCCAGTATTTTTAAAAACTCCTTGAAACTTTATTTGATTTGTATTGATCTTGGTGTCATCTACCAAATTATTATTTTTTTAGTTCTTTCTTGGTTAGGCAGGGAGGTAATGGATCAGATCTATTTTACTCTGCAAGTTTTTGTGCTTGCTCTCCTACCTTGAGGTGATGACAGCAATTCCCTTCCTCAAGTAACAGTTCAGTTAAGCCTGAAGTTCAGTTTGCACAGAGCTAGCAGTAAGGTATTAGAACAATATTACAATTCTAGTGTGAAAAACTAACCATATCCAGAAATAATTCAGTACCACTAAAGCACTGGTACAAAGATTTCTACAAGAAACAAGATGGACACTGAGGAAAAACAGAAGAAATCAGTGGGAAGTCAATGGGACTACTCCTTTTTATTTGTCTGACTTTTCTGAAAACTTAATATTTTCCTCTCAAATGAGATTTACAGCTTGGAAATATTGATAAACTCTGCACTACAGCGAGATTTCAATACAGTTCTTGTCTTTGAAAATATTGCACATTATGCAACATATGAACTTCAGATATGATTTCCCAAACTGTGATGTGGGAACCAAAGATAAAAGTTTCCCAAATAGGGTGTGAGAGCAGTTGTAGCCTAGCGGCAATGCCAACTGTTAGTGACAGGGATCTAAGTATAAATGGTAAAGTGATAGAAAGATAGAAGACAAATCCATGTGGCAAATGGTCCAAATAAAAAAGACTAATTGGTAGTTACATCTGACCTGCTTTACTTTGCAAACCCTCCAATTCCTCATGTCAATACGCTGAATTGTCTATAATCCTCATTCTCAAAGAATATGACTATTAAAATAGCATCTACCTCAACACTTAAATAAAAAGATTAAGTATTCAATGTTCTTTTCTAAGACTGCAGTCTCAAAGGTACCACATTTGCAATCATACCTGTCTTTTGCATAGATTGTGGAATTCCTGAAATCCATTTGCCTTCACTAAGATGTACTGTAAACTATTCATTAAAAATCATTAAAAACCAAAAATACTGAAATAATGCAAAGTAATATCACAAAAATACAGTTATGGATGAAACTTTCTATTTTCTGTTAAAAAGGTTAATAGACAAATACAAGTAAGACTAACACAGCCTTTCCTTTTATGACACAAAAGGCAGAAGGGTAACAAACTCTTCTAGAGAAGCAGAAATTGGATGAGAGAAATTATAAACCCTCTTTCACATTCTAAATCTTCCCACTTTCATTTGTGAAACATAAATTCCTAGCTTAATGTTCTTGAATGAAACAGCTGCAGAGGTTCTATTTTTAAAGTATGTCTACACAATCTAATGTAGCAATCACAATTCACGTAGACGTTCTCAGCTGCATTTAAACCAGCTCCAGGTTCGCTGATAGTGGGGGAACCACACGAGCATATCAAAGGAACACCGAGTGGCTGGCAAGTACTCAGGTCTGGGCTGTCACAGAACAAATTGTGACAGAAGCATTTATTCAATGTCCACTACCTTGAACTTCTCAGTGGCTACTTTCTCCACTGAAACAAATTTTTAATTTGATACTAGAATATATAAAAAGATGATAAGCCCTTCAGATCAAAAAACTTCCAACCTGTCCAGACTTTCAGCCTTCAATGTATTCAAGAATTTTTATTTTCAAATAAGCAACGAACTCAAACCCTTAAGGACACTGGCAGTTTCAGTGTAAAGAAGCTGTTTTCTCTGCTGAAACCTGTAAGATGAAGTCTGCTCCTTGAAGTTTACCAAATTCTGCATTTAGGATGTCCAAACGTAGTGCCATTTTCTTTCTTCTAGCAGATATTTCCTTCACACTTTAGTCCCTGGGATAAATGCTTATAAAAAGCTATCTTATTTTGGATTCCTATTTTGACTCCAGTTTGAATGGCTCATTATAAGCTATCCCAGCATAATGAAGAACAGGAAACCCTATGAGAGATTCCAACAAGTCTTCCCTCTCCAACCCTCCTTCAAGGTGGCAGAATCATCCAGACTAATGAAAACTAACAACAACGAATTGATACCTGACAGAACGCATCGAGCTTTGGAGTAAAAGGCATTGTTGAGCTTTTCCTCACCCTCTGTTCATCATTGTTTGTAGTTTAGGAAAGTGATTGTAGCTTAGCCTTTCTGTAGGTGTTCTCACAGCAGGAACTCTACCTCCTGCCACTGGCTGACAGGTCTGGTTCTGCCCACAGGCTCCAAGCAAACTGAAGATGCAGAAAAGGACCTTCGCATTAAAGCAAAGGAAGTGATCTAGTAAATTCACATATTGCCCTCCACTGTTGCTTTTGAGATCATCTCAGAATTTTATGCCCTTCAGTCCTGGTTTAGAGGAGTAATTAGGTTTTCCACTTATTATCATTTATGGCTATGTCCTTCATCTATAAATAAATCAGAAAGCTGTTACACACTGTGGAGTGGACACCACTTGGGCTGTACAATACTGTTTAGAGTTTAACATTAGAATACTACTTGCCTTTTCATTGTGTAGGTTATGTTTCCTAATTTTTCAAGATGGTAAATATTACTGATTTATAAAGACAGAAGATGATATTCTCATACCAAGATATAATAGGAAAAAATAATAAAATAATGGCTCTGGTGGGTCAGACCAAATCCATTCTGGTGCAGTGTCTCTGAAAGTGGTGAATAGTCATTACTTAGTGAAGTGTGTAAGAACCAAAAAAATCACATGGCCCCAGCAGCTGTCCCCGACCACCACCTCGTAGTTTTTACTATGGGATATCCTGGTAAGAACATTTGCATTCAGTAGACTTTGATGCATTTTTTTTCCCCAAGATTTTTTTTTTTTTTTTGTGATAATGCTAATTTACTTGGAGTTGTTCAGCATTTTCCAAGCTTTTAATGACCTCTAGTCAACTCTGAAAGCAAAGTACATGAATACGTGTGAGCTTGTACACTCTACGTGATACCTGACACCATGGTCCAGATAACTGGACTATCTGGTCCCTGTTTAAAATGATAGGTAGATGCCAATCTGATTTGTTACCTTATAGCTTGACAAATTCAATATAAACAGATATGGCTACTTTTGTTTTCCTCCTAATCAGGGGTGGATGGAACTTTTGGACAAAGTATATGTGGATACCTGATTGAAACTGACATTATGGAGGTTTTTGTTGTGGTTTGTGGTTTGATTTGGTTTTGATTTGTTTTAGGAATGAGCTATTTTCAGCAACATTTTTGTTGGTAGAGGTTTTTCAAGTCTAAGATGGAACTGCTGATTAGGATGATCAGACAGATATAATAATAGATGGTCAGAACCTTATGATAGCTCAATAAATGGGACTTTCATTTAGAAAGGGATATAAACAGATGCAAACACCTGATCTAGATTAGACAGCAGCCTGAGAATCACACCAGTGGCATGCACTTACCAGTAGCCTCTTAGATCTTCTTGGGCAGCCTGTTCTTACTATCTCTTCTCAAGGGCCGCTTTAGCCCAAGACAGATCTCAATTATTAGACAATGACAAAACTTGGTTCAAAGTCTAACCTGGTGTGACAAGGTGCACTTGCAGTCATGCCTGTGGGTTCTCTCCAACCTTGGTGAGTGGTCTAGCCATCAAAATACTCTGGAATGAGCCTCCCTATTGTTTTTTGTCTTGACTGTGAGCATAAATAAAGGCTATACTTTTTGGAAATGCTTTTAGGAACACTTGAATAAATCTTAAGTTATTTTTTCAATATCGTACTGGAAATAGGTAGACAGATTTTTAATTGGATCACTAAAGAGACTAAAAAAAAGAAATAATTGAAAAATATGCTTAAAAATTAGTAGCATTAGTTTCAAAGTTCATAATACTTAGGCAATTTGAGACAAGGAGTCAAGAGAGACAGTAGGAACAATCCAATATTCAAGCTCAGTTATTTTTGTAAAGAAGATTGCCATACAATTTTTAAGAAAAAAAATGTAGTGCTGCAAAAGCTTACGTACATGCATAATTTTCTTAAATAATCTTCTTTTTTCCCTGAATGTAATTATTCACATGCATGGGAATTTGTCAGATGATGACTGTCAATATGTGCAGTAAAATTAACTTTTAACCACATGCATATGTCAAGGAAGGACTGTTGCTAATCTTTTTGTAACAGCTTAAATGATCATTATTCTTTTTGTTGTTGACAGCTTTTTCCTGCTTAACTGTTGAAAACATTTTAGTGTTATATGGTGGCTTTTCTCCAGGTTTACAGTATATTGTTTTCTTATTGCAAGAGGGAACATTTACATTAACCTTCATATATAGTACTTGACATTTATAGCGCAAGCGGGATTGATTACTTTAACATATGAGAAAACTGCAGCCTTAAAATCTACAGAATATGAGACAATATCATTGTGTCCCAATGCATTATTTGCTTTGTACTACTAAATACTCCACTGCTGGTCAGTTTCAATACACTTGATATCTGAAAATTTTACTATGAGATCATATATTGTCTTGATGCACAGGCATTTCTGAATACCCACCAATGTTGTATCTGTTGCTGTGTTATTGTTTCACCTGTGTCAGTTCCACTGTGCAATTTTGCCTGAAACTCAGGCAAAGACAGGTACAATAAAGGTGTTAACAAAAATGGATACATTTTTAAGGTTTAGAATTTTGGTCTGAATAAGTATATGACAGTTTTGACAAATTCTGAGCTGCTTTTCCCCACCAAAATTATGTCTGAAATTAACCAGATTGTTTTTCTGTAAAGAAAAGAATACTGGTTTGAGATTTTGTGTAATACTTTGCCTCTTAGAAATGCACAAAATTTGATGTTATTTCCAAAAGCATGAAAGAACAAAGCTTCATATTATACATCAAAAATGCTTTTTAAATTGTAAAAAAAAAAAAAAAAAGTAATCAAATTTTTATGTGAGGGCCTTTGCTTGCATTATCTTAAAAGTTCTCATGTCCTTTAATTATAAAAAAATATGGCAGTTCAACTCACAACTTTTGGGTCAAAGCTATGCCTAAAATTCTCTTACAGTTTGAGGGCAAAACCTGACACGCTTCAGCTGTGATTCTCACAAGGCACATTCCTTACATAGTGAAGTGAGCACCAGCCTCAACGAAGCATAAGATTTCTGCCATCTGTTCTCTTACTATGTCTGCATTTCCTTTGTCCCACCTCCTCATTTCCCCTCACCTGAAAATTCTGATAATAAAATTCAGGTAACTTTCATCTTAACAACAACATCTGGCAATAACCAGTTTTGTTTGTTCTTTTAATTGAAAGGAATTGGATAAGAAAACTATAAGAAAGTAGTTAACTGAAGTTTCACATAATTTGTGCTAGAAATATAAATGAATGTTTTGGCTTTAAAGAGAGAAAAGTTAGGGAGTCAAAAATCTTGACATGAGATGACAGAGAAAGTTGTAGCAACTCAATGAAATATAGCACCATCAAATCAGGGTAAGAAGGACAGTTGCTCCCGGACACCCTCTAAGGTGGGTGCAGCATAGAAGGAGATGTCTTCAGGTCCTATCAGACACTGCCTTTGCCCTTCCCACTCACCAGGAGTAGGACCTGCACACCCGGAATGTGATGATGGAGTGTGGGCAGCAAGTACTAGAAGAATCTGAGTTGAAAAGGGGTGCTAAAACATATCACTGCTGCCAATATATCATTCATCCTTGCTTAAGAAAGCTGTGAAAATGACTGGTGAGCTGCCTGAATAATATTGGTATACAATTGATTGTGCTTTATTTGACATACTTTATTAAATCCTAATGCTTTGCTCTTACATGTGATTTTTCTTCAACTAACCTTAGAAACATCTCACAAGGTTTAGTAAACATTATTACCTTTTATACACAAAGACAAAATACACCAAGTCTAAGAATGTACAAGTTCTGTTTAGGGAGAGAGAGAAAAAGGTGAGGAAGCTGCTTTGCTCAGGTATCAGCAAGCCATTGCTCTCCATCTCCAGACGACCATTAGCACAGGAAGTAAAGGGTCACTTACCCTTTTCCTGAGAGTGTTAGTTAACATTCAACATATCTTGAGGCAAAGAAACATACCACACTCTATAACTAAATGAATTCTAAGTATCTGAAAAAATATATTACAAAGATGTTAACTGTGACTGCAAAAAAAACCTAATCTGAATGATTTTTCTGGTTAATTGGTGATATGTTACTTACAACTGTAAGTTTAAATGTGCATGATTAATTAAAAATATATATTACATTTGACATTTTCGTATTTAGTAGTATGTAACTATTAAAGTTTAACAAGCAATTAAAATATCTGATTTGCATCTTAACTTGTATTTATTCTTTAAGAATTGATAAAGATAACAATGTTTAATGCTTTTTCACTTAGTTTTATTTGCACAGTTGTTGGAGAGGCACTTTGCCATATTTAATTTCATTGTGTGGAAAAATCCTGATTAAAATGGTGTCATAAATACCTCATTTATATTCAGTGTTCCCAATTTTGCTTTTCTGCCAAAATCAGATTTAACTGTAAAATAAAACCAGACTCCTTGTACATGACACTTACCCCAAGGTTACCATTGTTAGACAGTCTAAACACTGTTTTCCAGCCAAAACCTTTACAACCTTTACAGAATATTGTTTCCTTGTCATGCAAGCTTTTGGCTGTAAGGTCTTAAGATTTTCTGTTCAGTTTTATAATTAATCACCTAAGAATTAACAACACACCTCAGCTAGTGCAACTATCTAGGAGCAACGGTTATACAGAGCTAAAAATAGTCCCAAGTTCTGTATTTTGTACTCTCTCCTATTTTATTTTATTTTATTTTATTTTATTTTATTTTATTTTATTTTATTTTATTTTATTTTATTTTATTTTATTTTATTTTATTTTATTTTATTTTATTTTATTTTTTAAAAAATTAAAGGCCATGTTCCTTCTGGGTCTCTATCAAATATATCTTCTTGTTCTATTTTTGTATGATCTTCAACAAGCTGTCATCTCTACTGCATATCGTTGTCAGTTTTTTATAAACACATCCATTTTGATAACTTCAACTTGTCATAATCTTTTAGAGACAGATGCAGGAAAAGTAGCATGAACAGTATTGTATGATATTAACTACATATAACTGACATACATTTAACCTTTTTATTCCAGGGCATTATTCAAATAAATCTTTGCCAGTTTTAGGAAGAGTTTGCCTTTTAAGACATTTTGTTTTAATTATTCACAACAGTGTATTGTAATACTGCCAGTGTAATGTTTCATTTCTTATTTTAGAAGTGCATTCTACCTAAAAGGTGGAAGTTTGGGTAAGTAGGTAAAATTCCAATTGATCAGATGTGTATTGGATTTCCTGAATTTGCAATTACATATTTCTAAAACTTCTGGAGCTAATGAGGAGATAAGAATTTGGGCAACTGAAAAAAAAAAAAAAAAAAATGGCAAATGAGCCTTTCTGGAATGTAGCACTGAATGAATACTAAAATTACATGTTCGTCAATTGCTCAAAATCAAGATTTCTCATAGGATAAAGTGTTTACTGTAGATTTGAATTTGAGATTAGAACTGATCCAGTGTCTGGATTTCTTTTTACTGAACACACATATTTAAGATACGTGTATTCAATCCATTAGACACTAGAGATTCTGCACTTATCCATAAGGCTTAAGTTCCTTATTTTCTGTTGTTTTAAAGAAGACTTTATATTCATTTAATTTACTTGAAATCTTACATATCTTCGGACTTAAGTCCAGGAATGGATCCTAACAACCAGTTCAAAAGAACAAAAAATAAAAGGGAAGTATGGTATTCTACTTAATATATCTCTTTTTCAATGCTCAAGTTCTTCTCCCAATAACTTAACGAATCAGTCCACCTCTTTTAATCCTACTGTAAGTCACTGACCTGGCCTGGCTAGCTTGCAGCATCATGCAAAAGAGATACATGTACAACAGCCATTTTATTACTGGTACAGGTGAAAAATGAAGTAAACATTTAAAATATGAATGTTGGAAAACAAAAATGAGATTTTTCCCTCACCTTCTATATTTGTCTAATGAAGTGTCATTTGTACAGCTTCTCTTTCTAATTATAATGTGTTCTTTGTTTTCAGTTACAGAAGCATATTTCTTTTGTAATATTTCCTAATGTTTTGTAATTTTATCAGTTAGCTCCTGATAATATGAAATAAAAGTTACA
Source organism: Streptopelia decaocto (assembly GCF_964273445.1). NCBI lineage: Eukaryota > Metazoa > Chordata > Aves > Columbiformes > Columbidae > Streptopelia > Streptopelia decaocto. The sequence goes on along the minus strand of NC_138656.1, from coordinate 100,406,196 downwards.
ATTTTCTTGCTATTTCCCTGTCAAAGTTAATCTGCTCTTCTAGAAATCTTATGCTCCTGACCTTTTAAAAAAGCTACCACTCTACTACTACTGCACTGAGCACAATATTACTTCTTGTATATAGTGGTCTTACTGGGAGGAAAGCAAAGATGCTAGAAGTTGAAACTGATAGTGATTCTATAAGAGAGCAAGGATTCCCTGCTAACCTCACTAATGAGAATGGGAACCAAAATCTTGTGGGTTTGCCTCTGTTGATTCTGGTTTTTTAATTCATGCATCTGTGTCTCTTCATGTTCAGTTCTATTTTGAGGGTTGTATGTCATGTCATATCTTTCTGATTTGAGCAACAATTCTCAGTTGAAATCACAATTTTCTTCCATCACAATAATGTATTTTATTGAAGCAGAGCTCAAAAGCTTTGAGAATGATTTTTGGATAATAGTGTCATTATGCAAATGGCTGAGATAATCACAAGATTTCATTCAAACATCCTTGCTGAAAAATATCCAGTCCCCTTCTTAGCCAGAGAGTATGCAATGGCTGCTTCTATAGCAATTTTGCTATACTGTGCTAGGGAGTGAGCCTTTTCCATCAGCCAGTCAGTTCAGACTTGTTGGTATTCATGTTGGCTCTAGCAAATGGACACTGGGAAAAAATGTCGTCACAATGGTATCCAGGTTTTCTTGCAAAGGTTAGGTGAGGTGAGCCTGGATGCAACCTTGATGTATGTGAAGCACACAATCAGGGGCTAAGCCCTAGAATAAATCAGAGCAACCTGACGCATCTAGTGAGCTCTTTCAGAATTCTGTTTTTGCTATTGAGCAACATGCTCATCTTTCTAAAACAACTGTTGCAGAGATAATTATCTGAAGATACATAAAAGAAAGGAAGGAAGGAGCAGCTTCATTGAGTGTAATCTGGTCTTATTGACCTGGACTTTGTGTCAGTGTTTCCGCCAGCTTCAGTGTGCCTAGACTTCTGCTTACTGTATTTATTAGAGCTCCAAAATGTGCTACGTGGTTTCAAAAATTTTCACAATTTAGTGGAGATCAGCTGAAGGTTTACAACTATGCAAATTGTCCGAATGTAAGCAAAACATGCCAAGTGTGAAGAATATGACTGGTACAGGCAAACTAGGCTAATTTAAGGTAATTTAATTCACAACAGTATCAGGAATGCCACATAGCAAACAGGATTTAATACAGGCAGCCTCTGTTCACGTAGAGAATTAGAGCATGTAAGAACACATGCAAGTTATGAACACATTCTGCTTGTCACCTTGGACTATCCTGAGAGAGCTGGCATTTCAGAGGCATGAGCATTCTAAAGAAAACTGTATTCAGACATGACCAGTACAGTAAATGAATGAAACATTAATACTGTGGCAAGGCTCTAAATGTTTTAAGTACCTGTGCCTAACAGAATCATTTCCTCTAGAAACTAACATCACTAGGGGGTAATCAAATCACTCTTGCATGTGGTAAATCTCTGGAAGTATCACCTCTGCTGAGGTCCAGGTGACAATACAATCCCTTCTGGTTAACAAGCCTGGAAAGCAGAGAGGGTACAATGCATAATGGGATAGCCCTGATCAGAGACACTGACACACTTATTTGGAAAAAATACGTGAAAAGCTGGTGGACTGGAACTATGGAGCAATGTATATAGCTGTAAACTATAGCTTGTCATTTATGTGCTGCCCTCTGTTTTTTCTTCATGGATTTTACCTCTAACATTTTTTTACTTCATAGAAACTGACTGATCATGTGTTAATTGTGACACCATCCCTGAGCAAAAGGAAACCTGTTCTGGTCCATGAATTTGAACTCAGATGTACCATGAAGTAGATTTCAAAGGGACCATGGAAGTTCGGTGTAGGTTGTTCCATAGACACTCCTGAACAGAGTTAAAAGCAAATTTACTGAGATTTTTTCTCATAGGCTGATGCTCATGTTGATGCTTCTTTCTCAAACAGGATGGCTGGTTGCAGAAGGAAGGTGGAATGAAGGAGAATTAAACCATTTTCTACCAGAAAAGCATTATCAGAGAGTTTTCAACTGATTCTAGTGAACCGCAGGTACATTGATCTGGGTGAGACAATCCATATAAAGTTCGATACATTGCTCAAAGAACTTGGTGGCAGTTCCCTGCTGGACACAGCCAAGTGAGTGAACAGCAAACTCAGGAAAGAACTTTGCATAATAATTAAAAAAGGCCCAGCTGAGTTCAACAGAGCTGTACAATTTGTTGGTGTAGGCTCTCACACCACGGCACACAGAGAAGGTGAAGAATAAAGACTTTGTGAATAACAAAACCTTAGTGGCAGCATCTATCAAACTGTATGAGCCAAGAATAGCCCTGTCTGAAACCATTAAATAATAACTGTATGCCAGGAGACTCCAGCAGAAGAAACACTGTGACAAGACAGCCAACCTTCATTGTGAGCACAAGGTTGGAAGCAATCACTGCTGACAGCCCACCCAGTGGCACCTGCTATGTCCTACCTCAAGTGATAAGTACACTGCACATTACTCTGTCTTCCCTTCTGGTAACCACTCTGTGTATAGAGATTTATTAGCCTGTTACTGTTTCTAATTCAAGGTTTAACAGAAAGTAGACCCTTACTGTGTGTCCAGACTGAGCCAGGAGGAGAATCTTGACTCCAGACCCAGCGGCAGAGACTGATGTAGGTACACGTCTCAGAGCTGGTGTCTTCATCTGCTGGCATTGCTGGCAGCCACAGCACGTCTTCTGGCTCACATCCCACTGTGCTCCACGGAGCACTGCTGGGATATGCTCATTATCCCTTGGGAGTGCATTTCATTGAGCATATTTGAAACGACAGCAAGGTGCTTTCACATCATGATGCTGAAGCTTAATGTTCTGTAGTGCTGGGTGTCATTTTTATGCTACATGGCAGTACAAGAGGGCAAGGTGTGCTGGTTCTGGACAAAGGGCGCCACTGGCCCTGACAGTCACTGCCCCCCCATGACCTCTCTCCACCCTGCCCACAGCCCAGGATGTCATATCAGCCCCTGCCCCAGTGACATCACAGCAGAGCCAGTCTCCAGCTCCCCACAGCCCAGCCCTGCCCAGCCATGTGCCCCAGTGAGCGCAGACCACCCATGGGCCCATGTCCCAGCCTGACCTCAATCTGTCCCCATCCCCAGGAAGGTGCCTGATGCCTGGGGCTGCGGATGCCCTGGTGCCCCCAGCTGCGTTTCTCTGCTTTGTCCAGCTGTATCACTTAAGTACTACAAGTACCTGCTCCTATAAACCTAAATTTTCTCATGTACTTAGTGTAATTTATCTGCAACAATTTTGCTGCTAACTTATTCTCACATGAGAGTTTTGTCCTGTTCCAAATCAGTTCAAATACACCACTGTTGGCGGCCACTTATAACAGCATCCTCTGATCTTGCTCTTTATGAGAATTGGACTATAACAGCTGAATCCAAAAGCTTGAGTTAAGTACCTGATTTAATTAGCTGATAGATAAATAATATATTCATAAATCTCTGTTAATGGTCTGGAGACAGAAATGAAAACCAGAATAGATAATGTTTATTACAAGAGGAATAAAAGATATTTATATAAAATTGCTAGAAGTCAGAGTGAAGTCTGTGCTCTCACCCTCACAATCATGTTCATAATATCAAGGAAGGGAGCCGGGAGGCCTGTGTGGTTGAATAGGAATCTGTTGGGTATGCTCAAGCAGAAGAGGAGAGTTTACAGGTCATGGAAGCAGGGGCTGGCCACTTGGGAGGAATATAAGGCTGCTGTTAGAGGATGTAGGAAGGCAGCTAGGATAGCCAAGGCCTCCTTAGAATTACAGCTGGCGAGAGGGATCAAGGACAGCAAAAAGAACTTTTTCAAATACATAGCAGATAAAACTAATACCAGAGGCAATGTAGGCCCACTGATGAATGGGGTGGGTGCCCTGGTGGCAGAAGATACAGAGAAGGCAGAATTACTGAATGCCTTCTTTGTCTCTGTCTACTCTGCTGGAGGCTGTCCTGAGGAACCCTGTACCCCTGAGACCCCGGATGAAGCCAGGTCAATGGAGGAGTTTGCTTTAGTCAATGAGGACTGGGTTAGGGAGCAATTAAATAGTCTGGACATCCATAAATCCATGGGTCCAGATGGGATGCACCCGTGGGTGCTGAGGGAGCTGGCTGAAGTCATTGCTGGACCACTCTCCAACATCTTTGCCAAGTCTTGGGAAACGGGAGAGGTGCCTGAGGATTGGAGGAAAGCAAATGTCACTCCAGTCTTCAAAAAGAGCAAGAAGGAGGACCCGGGTAATTATAGACCGGTCAGCCTCACCTCTGTCCCTGGGAAAGTAATGGAACAGCTTGTCCTTGTTGCCATCTCAAGGCATATCAAGGATAAGAGAGTTATTAGGGGCAGTCAGCATGGCTTTACCAAGGGTAAGTCATGCTTGACCAACCTCATAGCCTTTTATGAGAATGTAACAAGGTGGATGGATGATGGCAGAGCGGTGGATGTGGTCTACCTTGACTTCAGTAAAGCCTTTGACACAGTCTCCCACCGCATCCTCACAGCTAAGTTGAGGAGGTGTAGTCTAGACAATAGAGTAGTGAGGTGGGTTGCAAACTGGCTTAAGGAGAGAAGCCAGAGAGTGGTAGTCAATGGTGCGGAGTCTAGTTGGAGGCCAGTATCTAGTGGAGTGCCTCAGGGGTCAGTACTGGGGCCAATATTATTCAATATATTCATTAACAACTTGGACGAGGGAATTGAGTGTACTATCAGCAAGTTTGCTGATGACACTAAGCTGGGAGGAGTGGCTGACACGCCAGAAGGCTGTGCTGCCATCCAGCGAGATCTGGACAGGCTGGAGAGTTGGGCAGGGAATAACCTAATGAAATTTAACAAGGGAAAGTGTAGGGTCCTGCATCGGGGCAGGAACAACCCCAGGTTCCAGTATAGGTTGGGAAATTACATATTAGAGAGCAGTGTAGGCAAAAGGGACCTGGGGGTCCTGGTGGACAACAGGATGACCATGAGCCAGCACTGTGCCCTTGTGGCCAGGAAGGCCAATGGCATCCTGGGGTGTATTAGAAGGGGGGTGGTTAGTAGATCGAGAGAGGTCCTCCTTTCCCTCTACTCCGCCCTGGTGAGACCACATCTGGAATATTGTGTCCAGTTCTAGGCCCCTCAGTTCAAGCAGGACAGGGAACTGCTGGAGAGGGTCCAGCGTAGAGCAACAAAGATGATTAAGGGAGTGGAGCACCTCCCTTATGAAGAAAGGCTGAGGGAGCTGGGTCTCTTTAGTTTGGAGGAGACTGAGGGGTGACCTTATTAATGTTTATAAATATATAAAGGGTGAGTACCATGAGGATGGAGCCAGGCTTTTCTCGGTGGCAAACAATGATAGGACAAGGGGTAATGGGATCAAGCTGGAACACAAGAGGTTCCACTTAAATTTGAGAAGAAACTTCTTCTCAGTGAGGGTGACAGAACACTGGAACAGGCTGCCCAGGGAGGTTGTGGAGTCTCCTTCTCTGGAGACATTCAAAACCCACCTGGATATGTTCCTGTGCGACCTCACCTAGGCATTCCTGCTCCAGCAGGGGGATTGGACTAGATGATCTTTTGAGGTCCCTTCCAATTCCAAACATACTGTGATACTGTGATATCGTGATAAGGTCATGAGGCAAGACAAACACAGCTGGCAAATCCAGCTCGGACCTTGAACTGGAACTTGAATGCTCCAGAGAAAAGCACTCATGGAGTCAAGAACTGATGACAGACTATTTGATATTCAGACCTGCAGTGATGAAACTTCCCACCAAGAATTAGAACCATCTCATCAGTTACAAAGATGTTCAAGAAATGGATCCTGACCATCCTGCCTTCAGCTAATAAGCGCATCCATTTGTGTGCTTAAGAAGCACACTGGGGAAAAAAAATACTAGCTTATTTTTTTTTAAGAAATTAGGGATACTGACATTAACAAGTAGGCAAATTATTGTTATTTTTTTGTCTTTAACATACATGTTCTTTATTTAATTTACAGAAAAATTAGATTGGAAAGGACCTCTGGGTGTCCTATAGTTCAGCCTCCTACTCAAAGCAGGGTTAGATCAGTCTGCTCTGGGCCTTGTTTAGGTGAGTTTTGAAAGGCTTGAAGCTGTTTAAAAAATACATATATGAGCCTTTCAAAAACTTTGATACATAGAAACATAGAAAATAATCATTTTGGTTGGAAGAGACCCGCAGGATCATCGAGGTCAACCATAACCTAACTCTAGCACTAAATCATATCCCTAAGAACCTCATATATGTGTCTTTTAAACAGCTTCAGGTTTGGTGACTCCACCACTTCCCTGGATAGCCTGTTCCAGTGCTTCAGGACCCTTTCTGTGAAGAAATGTTTCCTAATATCCAATCTAAACCTCCCCTGTCACAACTTGAGGCCATTTCTTCTTGTTCTATCACTTGCTACTTGGGAGAAGAGACCAACACCCTTCATGCTACAACCTCCTTTCAGGTAGTTGTAGACAATGATAAAGTCTCCCCTCAACCTCCTTTTATCCAGGCTAAACAGCTCCAGATCCCTCAGCCATTTGTCATCAGACTTGTGCTCCAGGACCCTCACCAATTTTGTTGCCCTTCTTGGAACTCCCTCTAGCACCTCAATGTTTTTCCTGTAGTGAGGGGCCCAAAACTGAACGCAGGATTCAAGGTGGGGCCTCACCAGTGCTGAGTACAGGGCAGTACTAGTCCAGGTACAGTAGTCCTAGTAGTACTAGTCCTGCTGGCCACACCATTCCTGATACAAGCCAGGATGCTGTTGGCCCTCACGGCCACCTGGGCACACTGCTGGCTCATGTTCAGCCAGCTGTCAATTGACACCCCCAAATCCTTTTCCTCCAGGCAGTTTTCCAGCCACTCTTCCCCGAGCCTGTAGCACTGCCTGGGGTTGTTGTGACCCAAGTGCAGGACCCAGCACTTGGCCATGTTAAACATCATACAATTGGCCTCAGCACATTGATACAGCTGGTCCAGATCCCCATCTACCTATTGTACACATATTTTAGAAGATCTAGCAAATATTCATGCAGTGACAATGAGGTACTGCAAGAAAAGATCAGCTCCTTCTAGAGATTTCTGAAGGTCCATGATAAGAAGAGCTTTGCAATCTGTCCTTGAAGGCTGCCTCTCTCTCTTTACTGGATCTGTTGCATGCAGTATCTAATAAAGTGGTGAGTCAGTGGCATGAGGTTAGTGGAATGCTCCACTTGGATATTATTGCTAAAATCGTTCAGTTTCTTTGTTGGGGCATGAGTCATCGTCACAGATTGTGGCCTCTTACAAATTTCTCATTGCTTGTTCTTTAAGCCTATCAGTTAAATTTGTGATGTGATTATGATTTTTTGTTAGAAGTCCATACTATGCTATAAGGACTCCAAAGCAAATAAAACCAGAAACAAAACAAAACAAAACAAAACAAAAACAAACTAGAATGTAACCTCATTATATAAATTTGTAAAAACGTTTCTGAAACAAAAGCATAATCTTCACTGCCAATATGCCATCAGCAGTTGGAAACACATGCTTCCAAACAATAAAAAAGAGAAAAAGAAAAAAATTCTCTTCATCCTTACCCAATCTTATAGGAAGACTAAAAATCAACACACTGTCACTTAGACTAGGGGGGGTTGCTAAGAAATCTGACAAAAAATAATCAGTCAACAGTGTAAGAACACTTCCCTCTCACAGCAACATTTACAGCAAATCCATGAATTTAGAGGAAAATAGTTACATGAATATCATTTTCCATAGCATCCCAAAAACACCTAGTCCATGGAAAGCTGGAACTAGAGTTGTAACTGACAGACCTCTTAACTGCTAAGTGGTCAATTTAAAATCATCTCACTCACCAGAAAGCATTAATAACAAAACCTGCTATGTGGCTCATGTTAATTAGCATCTCAAATTAACTGGATGAAACCCACCCAGAGTGTGCAAAGCTGACTTATTCTCTACAGAAACTTCTTGTTGTGAAAGAAATTGTTTGTTACACCAGCCTTTACTGATTTTGACCTTAGATACATTTGATAAACTCAGAATAAGTTGCAATAGTTAGAGTAGATTAGGTAAATAAAACAGAATATGTGACTTGTACTCCCTGTATAAAAGACAATACATACAGGTCTTCCTCCCTGTTCACAACTGTAATGTATTAGTGGAGATGCCATGAGTGTGAAATATGATCAGTTAAAGGAAATGAAATAAAAGTAACCAAAGTCTGATAGACATAAACTTATTTTCCCCAAGTAGAGAAAGCTTACTAATTTAGAGAAGAAAGTGAAAATGACAACACCAAAGGTGCTATCAAATGTACAAAGTAAATGAACTGAAAATAGAGAAGAGATTGGTTTTTCCATAATCTTTTTTCAGTTACAGTTATTTCATGGATTTTTTTTATTTTTTGGTAACAGCAGGAGATAATGTCACTGGTACTCAACTGTTCACCCACAAATAAAAACATATTCCACCCTTATTTCCTTCAGATGGAAACTTTTTGCTACCTGGATAGCATTCTGCTGTCCATCAGCTAAAGCTCTTCCTACTTCCCCATACTCTAGATGGGATTATATACTTTACAATGCCCTCTGTGACAATATGGGGCTTGGGCTCACTAATAAATGATATTTGTGTTAAATGCTTTGTTTACTGGAATTCTATATTGCAGTTCAAGAAGAAAATCATTCTAGCTCTGGTTTGGCTGAAGGATTAGCATTTAACGTCAGTGGTTTAAGCTCACTTGTGAACAGTGAATCATTACTCTAGTACAGGAATAGTCTTATTTTAATGGGATCATAACAAGCTCCAGTTTAATAATTACTCATTCACTTTAAAATATAATGGTTCTACACAATATGTTTTAGGTAAAAACAAAAAATCTTTAAGGAAATGCAGTGATGTAAAATTAATCTCAAGACTAATTTCCCTCTAAGCTACACCAGTGCAATCAGCTGAAATTATTTAGTCAGGGAGTGACATTCAATAAAGAGTATAGAGTTTATAGACATTTCATATACCCATAAAATACTGTGAAGAAAACAAATATGAATATATGCAGCAATTTTGTTGAATGTTACACTTACCTGGATACTGCACAGTAACTTCAGGATAAAAGTGTTAGCTGGCAAATTATCAAACATCATGAAAACCAAAGATTTTGGCTACGCTACTCCACAGAATGATAGAATGTCCTGAGTTGGAAGGGACCCACAAGGATCATCAAGTTCAACTCTTGCCCCTGCATAGAACAACCTCAAAATTCATAGCATGTGCCTGAAGGTGTCATCGAGTCACTTCACGAATACTGCCAGGCTTGGGGCCATGACACCTCTCAGGAGCCTGTTCCAGTGCTCCACCACCCTCTGAGTGAGGAACCTTTTCCTAATGTACAACCTGAACCTCCCCTGGCACATCTTCCTGCCATTCCCTTGGGTTCTGTCATTGGTCACTAAAGAGAAGAGTTCAGCACCTGCCCCTCCTCCTCTCCTCGTGAGGAAGCTGTAGACTGCGATGAGGTCTCCCCTCAGTCTCCTCCAGGCTGAACAAATCAAGTGACTTTAGCCATTCCTCACACGGCTTCCCCTCCAAACCCTTCACCAACTTTCTGGCCCTCTTGTGGATGGTCTCCAGTAGTTTTATAACCTTTTCATACTGCAGTGCTCAAAACTGCCATAAACATATTCATACCTTGCTTCTCTTTTTTTTAAGTGCCCAGGAAAGAGCACAACCTGACACAGAGATGCTGCATACTTGGCAGAGCTAAGCACAAACAGTTCTAACCATAAAACAGAGCCACCAGCCAGTATCTGTCAGCATCACTCTGGCTGCCTTCACCCAGACCAGTGACCAAGTCCTTTGGGTCTGCAGACTCCCATGGGTCTACATTGCCTCCTGCTCTCACAGCTGTGCCACACACCTCTGTCAGGAAGACATACAAATATGTGCTTTACCTCTAAAGAATCCACAAATGAAATCTAACCTGAAGAAATTAAAGAGATATTTTGCCTTTAACATCACTGAGCTCATGTTTTATTTTGTTTTGTTTTTTTCTGAGAGTTAATTCCGTACTTCAACACAAGCACTTACTGAGCTTACTCTTACTGTGAAATACTTCCTTTATGAACATCTGACAACAATATCAACTATATAACATGCTGTTTCTTTACATTCTTACACAGCCATAATGGTGCTATTATGGAGTTTTCTGCTGTTACTTCTCATTTGAGTCAAAGCATATATTTTTTTACATTCATTGTTACAGGGCTCAGTAGTGTCTATTTTATTTATGGTGCTAACCACAGCACCCTTAGCAATTAGCAAAGAAACAAAGAATATTTGTAGCCACAATCTTCTCCCCATTTTCCAGTTCTTTTTATCCCTTACCTAGTCTGTTCTCCATATTATGCTGCATTTGATCAACTTTGCCAAGCGCTTTGAGCAAGCGCTAAGTTTCACATTTGCCAAATGCTAGGACTTTGAAAGAAGAGCACAGCTGGAGTGGATATAAAGAAACAGTGTTTTTCCTTACCACAGTGATCTTGATGCTGATGAGAAAAAATACCAACAATATGGCATACATTTATATCAGTTTAATGAGGGTCTATTAAAAAATCCAGCTATGAAAATATTATTAATCTATATACATAGTCTTCCAGTACTAGAAAGTAAGTTCTCCATAGTAAAGACTGATTTCCACACATTACAGATTATATCTTGTCACTTAATCATTTCCTGTAGACCATTCACAAGCACGTAAACACACTTTGGAACTTAAATATGTTGGAAAGCACAGCATCTACTAATAAACAGCACTTCATCAGTAGAGGACTGAGCATCTAGATAATTCTAGTTCCTGAAGTTCTTTGCGTGTGGTGATAAATTTATTTATTCATTATTGCTTTCCATATATATATATATATATATATATATATATATATATATATTTTAAACAGAGAAACTTCAAAGCTAATACTGAATTATTTCTGTAGGTGGTGCCAGAGATGTTTTGATGGTTTTGCTTGTTTAGTTTGAACTGTGGCTTCCTGTATGTGCAAAATTTGGCTTGATGTCATACATTATAGCTATGAATCTCTCCTTGGATTCTCTGTGTTTTTCTATCAGAAGATAAAAACAACTGTTACCCTTCCTGGAAAGTAGTGGAATGTCATTCATATCCTCTGCACTGTGATTGGTATAGTGTATTTACAGAAAGAACCTTCTAAATATTTAAGTGACAGCATACAGTCTTTTAAACAAGATTCTGATATTCTAGGCCCTCAAAATTTTGTGGGTTTTTTGTAAAAGATATATAGAGACTTTGTTATGAATATATGAATTTCACTTGTTTCATAGATTTGTTGTTGTTGTTGTTAAAGGGATAATCTGTGTTTCTTTAAATTTCTGTAGTAAGAGACTGAAGGGTCTGGGGTCAATGACTTGAGGACAAGAGCAGACGTATCTAGTAGATTATATTATTATTTATATGTACTCTAACAGAGTTGCTTTGGGGCTCCAGACATTGATTGAGAAGGTGGACGAAGAACAAGCTGGTAACATCATATTATTGACAGGCAGGAAGAGTCAGAGGAAGGTGAAAGGAGATGGGAGAAGGGAGCCACAGGATTCTGAACAGGGAAGGAAGCCAAGGTCCCCTGTATTAAAAATACTACATCTAATGGAGCTGTCCAATCTTGTGAGATGAATCTACACTAAAGCATCTGAGATCCATACATAAGATTTGTGCATTACCTGCATAAGCATGCAGGACTCGATTGTGCTTTTCACGTTCCAGTGACATTCTTTTCTAAACAGCTGCACAGCTTCCAGAAGATGTGTATGTTCTACGTCCTTTTTCACTCAGATCCCTGTGGAACAAACTGTTACTTCATGACTAAGGTCTTCTTTGAATGGAGGGGTGTTGTTATTTCCTTTTGAGGTAGGAAAAATGAAATGTTTATATTATAGTTTCCTCTGCACATTTGAATTGAAAAATCTTCATTCCCCAAAACTTGCCAACAGTGACAAATCTAGATAGTAGGAAACCTTTTCACTAGGAAATGCCTTCTTTCTCTGAATACAGGAGTGAAGATTGAAGTAGCATTTACTGTGGATGCTTGTTGCATATTGGTTTTAATATTTCATCATTCAACTGGTTATCTATTTGACTGAGTTTTCTTTGGGGAGACTAAAGGAACGCATCAGTCTCTGCAATTTTATACATTCGTTGCCTGTAATAGGGTGATGAGATAGGAATAAATAATAAATAACCACAGCAATGCTAAACATAAGCTAACAAACTGACTTTCACAATGGAGCTTTGTCACCCAGAACATGTAAATACACTAACAGTTTGTTCTAAGACTCATCAGTGGAATAAGATATAAATGAAATGAAAGAATTGCAGCAACAGAAGTGAAACAAGAGTAAGGAAATAATTATCTGTACATTTTGCCACTGTGCAAGTAACATCAAAGTCTCTAAATCAGTTCATTTTAAAGTAAGCATGATGGAATCTTCAGAAAAGCTAGTTATGGCATATTTTGTCCCTTTCCATGCCACAGTTTACAAGAAAATGGAAGCAATTATTTTCATAAAAAAAGCTCTAAGACTCTAGGTCAGATTCATCACTTTGAACCTGAAATAATTTTTGAATTGATTAGTTTGCATTCAAAGGTAAAACTTGCATTGCAGGACTTCAGGAGATGACAGCTCTGCCTGTATTTCCATCCTCCAGCAAAAAGCTATCACTGCAGCTTGCCATTGCTCTACTGTCTGACCCACTGGAAGAGACATGGACAAGATAATTTTTTTCATCTATAAATGGCATGAAATGTAAAGGTTAAGGTTACAGTCAACTTGTGTGACCCAAAGTGCTTTGAACCACTGAACCATTTAGGCTGGAGGGGAACTGACAAGATCATCCAGGCTGACCTCCTTACAACAAGGTCAAAAGTGCATTGGAGTTGCTCAAGACTTTGTCCATCTAGGGATGGAGACTACATAGCCTCTCGAAGCAGCCTGTTCTAATACTTTATGAAGTTCTTAATGGCACTAAGTAAAGACTTAGAATAATTTTTAAAAGAAGAGGATTTTATGACCTTCATCTAGTTAAATCACAGTCCTGAAAGTCACCTTTTCTTCCCACTTCTTATTCACAATGCAGAGGTTTTGACATAAAACCATTTGAGACTGTGTGAAGCCTGTTGACAGGGACATATTTGTTGCATGAATTCTACATGTTGATGCTTAGCGCTAGATAGCTGTGTGTGGAAGTAGACGATCCTTAGCACTGTTTGAGTGTAACCTTCAAAAGAAGTTCTTCTTTCTGCTAGATCAGAGAGTGGGGGCACAGATGCCACTGTGTACCATGGTAAAAGTTATTGGCTTGAGTTACTATGCCATGGCATGTGCATGACGGTTCTGTCACATCATTATACCCTAGAAGGTTACAGACTGCTCCATGACACTCTGTTGCTTTCTCCTGTAACGGCACATCAAAAAGTTTTTCCCTGTTCCAGGGTTCAGATGATGGCTACTTCTTGTTTCATCCAGCCTTGGTGTGGTTAGAACAGTTCTAGAAAATGTGCCTGTATTTTCCTTGACTTTGAAGGGACTGTTACCATTTATAATATATGGAAGATTAACTCTGTTGGTATTAAATCATGTATATTATATTTCGCTTCAAATATTTATTTCTATTCTATTTGTGATACATAGTACTGTACAGATGTCTTTTAAACATATGTGTTAAAACTCCAGAAAGGAAAGGTGCCTGACCAATTTTTCCTGCATGTCATCCAAATGGTGTCATGAGGACTGCACATTCTTAAGTCATAACATCTCTCTCATGTCACACCTATAATACTGTAAAGCTAATTATTTTTGCATAAATTTCTATTCAGTGTTAAAACGTCTAGCTGCAGTAGCAATGGCATTATTGTGGCAGACTTATTAAAAGATACTGGGTAGGAAAGAAATGTCACTGTCTTAGTTTATTCTCAGAAGAATATAAGTGATAATCAGCCTAGCAGGTTAGCTTTGTTTATAACAGTAAACAGAGTTTTCAAATAGTATATAAACCACAATAGTATGTTCCTACTTCATGTCTTTGCTTTCCCATTTGGACTGCTGTAATGAGACAAGCCATTATAGTGAAAGTGGTTTGCAGAAAATAGGGAAATGTCTATTTATGACTTGTATTGTATAATGTACACTTTATATTCTAGGTGGTTGTAAGACTTGTGAAGCAATACCATTCACACAGTTCCCTAAATAATTCTCCGTTGTGATGAGCTGACAGACTCAGAAGAGTGCATTACTTGAAAGAATAAACATCAAGAAGCCTCCAGGGGTTCTTTCACTTCATTCATTTTGCATTATCCCATTTAGCAATTGTAGTTACATCTCTGCAGCCCTAATAACTGTTCAAGTGAACTAATGTTATAGCTCTAAAAGACATAAACCTACTGGGCCAAACATAATCATATTCAAGTTGCGTTGACGGACATGCAGAATAAAATGCACACATATAGCAAGAGGATATGTGCTTGCCAGATAATCAAAGCAGAGCAAAACTGACTCACTTCCTGAAACAAGCAGCTAAGATTTGTTTGGTTGTTTGGGTTTTTTTTTTTGTTTTTTTTTTTTTGTTTGTTTGTTTGTTTGTTTGTTTGTTTTTAAAAAAAAGCCCTGCATTCTGCACAAAATTATAAATAAATGCAATTCATATTAACATACCCAAAAAAGGCAGCTCTTCTGGCACTACTTGGGGAAGTTTTCTTCTAAGAGAACATATCTGCAACTTTCTAACTTCTTTATTGTACAATCACAGTCTGAAAGCATCATTTTTTTCATTTGCTGCTAGGAACAGAAGAGCTACACTGCATTCATGTTTGGCATCTGTACTTAAACATAAGCTCTAGAGAGGTTTGTGAGGGACTGTGAGCCTGTGTGGCTCAGGAGAACCAGAACCAGTGTTTTTTTAATGCTGTTAGCCCTGTAACTCTTGAGTCCACACCAAGCATTGCCATTGGGCTAAAATACAATCAGAACTTCTGCAGCAAGAGCAAGCTTCTGGGGCTAAGCTCAAAACAGGACCAACACAAGAAGACTAACTAACAAATAAAGAGTACTGGATATGTTAAAGGGAAGTTTATATGTATATAACTTGTTTTCATTTCTGTCTTTGTGTTCCTCTGGTTAAATAAGCTCTCTCTGTAGATTAAAAATAAATATTAATGTTTCACAATAATCTAGTAATAGACTATTTCCTTTTCTTCACTGATGTTCAATCATGTTCAGCTGTCAGGTGAGTAAGGGAAGAGTAGACACAGGAGTATGAAAAAGGAAATCTGTAATCTTGGTGGAAAAAACCCTGCTAGGAAAACTCCCTGCAGTAGAGAAAGCGTTTAAATACCATCTGAGGCAAGGCAGAAAAAGAATCACTGAGTTTACAGTGCTGGATGAATAAGCCTGATAAATGTTAGATTCATCTATCTAGATCAGGAGTCTTTAACACTTTATTTCCAGAAAAAACTGCAGTAAGTATTTAAGCATAGTTTGAACAAATTAGCTTGTTCCTGTCACTCCTTATCTTATGTTTTAAAATCTGTGAGTCAGAACCTGAAGGTCTATCAGGCCGCATTAACCAAAGGATGTGGTCCCACCTACCCTACTAATTAGCACACCTAGTCACACATAGTCACTCTCATGAGTAGTAAGGTTATTGCAGTTCTTGGCTGAAGCACCAATTTTATACTCTTTTATTTGTACCTGGCCTTCCTCCTTTGAGAAAGAACAGATCATGATTGAAATTCATGGAGTGAAACTGCACAAGTCATGACAGTAATCTTAAGGGATTGCAACTAGTATGTTCATCTAAATTAAATTTCTTATGGCAGGGTTTATTGGGACCAGATATATGTTGATGTACCAATAGTACTTTATAATTGAAAAAAAAGCCATTTTTCTCCTTCTGAAGATTCGCCTGTAACCTTAAGGGAGATTTTGTATAAAGAAGGAAGTTATGTTAAAAAGAAAAACAATTCAAAAGGTAGATTTTGGAAACTTGCATTCAGAATAAAAGCTAAAATGCTTCTCTTGATCATCTAGCATAGCTATCATATCTTATGGTTAATAAGTGAGGACAAAACTGAACTATTATAACACAGGAGAAGAATGCTTTGCTGTTTTAAATAGAAGCTAGGACAACTGTATGTACACTCTCCAGCTAAATGATCAAACCCCAGAAATGTCAGCTTTGTTTCAAAGTAGTAATGTATGTATGCATGCAGACAAACTCAAGCTTTTTGACAAAGCCTCTAGGCACACTGCTTCAGTACGAATACATAAAAGTAAGCCAAATACATATTTAGAAGCTATGGAGGTGGTATCGTGGAGAAAATTATTTAAATGAGAGGGAAATATCCCAAATTTTTTAGTCTGATCTATCAAATTGTTTTCACTCACTGATATAATCTTTGCCATTCCTGTTTGCATGGAACTAGCTAGCTGCAATTTTTCTTCTAACTGATGTATGTACTCTGAGAGCATGAAATATTCAATTAGTAACTACACATTTATTTAATTTCATATGCTATAGCTGAAAGGGAAGTGACTGCCTGTAAATGAAAATACTTTCTTATTTTTATAGTCTGTTGTAGCTGATCATATTTTAATAATGTAACAAATTTGGGCTACAAAACATGCTTTCTTAGTGCCTTGCCCTCTTTTAAGGATACTATGATAGGGAGAGATTTAAAAAATGGCCTCTAGTAAACCTATAATAATGACTATCTTTTCTGAACTTAGCTTTTTGACAGTTTAGAGCCAGTCTTCAACCTGTGCAAAGTTTATTACCATAATAATTGATACTCCAAACTCAGAAGGCTACAGAATCATTTGTTGTGTTTAAATTATATTAAGCTCTCATGAATAATTATTTTTTAAATATTATGTTGAAATACAATGATAAATTGATTGTACTGTAAAAGATTGCTGAATTATTACATTATTCACAATACTTCTCAGGAGGATACTCATAAGGCAGGGTACCAAATGGTGGATGACCAGGAACACACTTTATCCTTTACTAAATTGATAAAATAATATGAAGAATCGAAGGAGAATACTGTAAAACACTGAGTTACTACGGAGATAAAGGTGATATAAGGACTTCTATAGAATGGAAGAGGGTATAAAAGCATGGGGAATTCTTCTTATTAAATATGCAGTAGTCAAGCTCTCTGCCTTGTGTTAGTTTACTCACGTACAGTCTCATATATTCCATTTTTTAATGTCCTTTGGGTAATTACTTATTTATCTCATACAAATCATCTAAGTAAACACAGGTTTAATATAACTAGTTACTGAAGTTTATATACCTCTTGGGCTTTTAGTGTTGTCTGATTAGATTAAGGAGAAGAAAAACATACCAAAAAATCCTGGTTTTCTCAAGTTTCCCCTTAACTCCTTCAATTAAGTCAGTAGTATACATATTTAATAACACTTTGCTTTTCTATGTATTTGTATATGATTGAGTCATATTTACCAGATTTATATTTTCCTTAGATTAAAAACAGAGGAAATGTAGATTTACACTGCATGTATTGAACTCATTCTGCAAAGACTGACATAAGAACAATCCTGACGCCATAGGTGGTAAACAAGTCTGGCTTATAGTACTAACTCAGGCTTGAACATTTGTCCTGTATACACAACTGAACTGAATTCCTTCTTATAGCCAGCACATCCCAAATTATAGCTGAGGATATTCTCAGAGGTTGTGTGTATCAGTGGTGGTGTCATAGTGCGTATGGAATAAGCTATTTGTCAGAAAACCGGATAATGAAAAACATATCTATTCCATCAGCTTCACTCACAATCTACCGAAGCTTGTAATCCTAGTCAGCAGGCAAATGTATCTGATCTGATCTCTCGCCCTTCTTGCTCCCTCCTGTAGACAAATCAAATGTAGCAATTATTAATTTACCATGAAGTAATTCACTTATTATACTCTTAGAACAAGTCTGATTGTCATTTATCCTTTCTGTCAATACTTTTCAGTCCTAGTTCTCCAGTTTCCTCTTAACTTTATTGTAGTTTTACATTTATTTTTGCTAGCTCCGAGAAATTATTATCACGTTTGCGTTCTATTGAAAAAGTTGACAGGCTTTTATTTATACTTAATAGAATATTGCAATACTTGCATCTGTCTTGAAAAGTATTCTGAACTAATATTGCAACAAATTTCTTGATCCCCCCTATATACCTAGGTAACAATCTGTTTATTTTAATAATGAGAACAATGGCAGCTTCTGAACTACAAATGAAATGAGTGCTTAAAAGAGCAATAAATTGTTATTATATTAGGAATACAGAAAGACAAAATAGAAAAATAATATAACTAGAGTTATTACATCTGTTTTAGACACACTTCAAAATGAAAACTTGCATCATGTAATAAAACACTAATATATAAATGTAGATACATTTATATTAAACTTTTATTTGTTATATATTTAGCAGCAGTTCTCTCACAGTAAAGGAATGAAAACAGATACAGAGGTTTCTGTTTGACTTGGCTGAAGACATTGAAGACAAGCATAGGGACAAAATATTCTTTGTTTTTTGAAAAATTAGCATTATAATAACTTTTTGGATCTTTGTTTCAGTCTTTACTTTTCAGCATTAAATATTACAAAGAAAAATAGCAAGAGAGATAACTGGAAATGAAATCCTTTTATTTCCATAAACATGTATAGCAACCCAATTTCCAGATAGAGCAAAAAATACTACAGAATTAATCAAATCCTGTTTTATTAAATTCTCAGCTCAAACCTAAAACTGTAAACACCTAATCTATGAAGCCGTGAGTGGGTACATGAATCATAGGATCAAGTGCTAATAAATCAAACTTTCCTTTCAGTTTGGGAGCTAATGCATTGCATCTCCTTAGTGTGAAGTCCAATATATCAGGCTTTCTGAAGACGAACGACAAATGCTTGAAAACTAGATTGCAAAACAGTTTTCAAAACTGATTAAACCTCTGATAAATAAAAACAATCTCAAGTTTTTAATGCTAAATCTTATAATACCACCTTCACAGGTTATAGTAATGGTATTATTGAAATATGAATTTTTACTATTTTTTTGCATATGATACAAACTTATTATTTTAACTAATATCTACACCATTGAGAATTTGTTCCGATAAGCAGTCTTGTTAGCGAGCCTAGCTTCAGGCTTCTGGACACTTATTACCTCTTTATTTGATTGGATTTTATTTTGTTTACTAGGTTAGACTTTCTAATAAGGATTAGCACTGAAAGTGAACAAAAGTAAACAAATCATGCTCATGAGACTGTAAGGGACAAACACATTCGTCACTTAAAGGACACACACTAGATAATGTGGCACAGTATGTGTCACAGATACAATACGAAACAATTACTGTTAAATTTCAGAAGCATATAGGCTCCCAAATGGCAACCCAACTTCTTGTTAGGATTTTGAAATCGTAGCATATTAATTTGCTGTTATGTATTTATTAAAGCATCCATTGCTGTCATCTTGCTGTCAGAATTATTAATATATTTCAAATATTGATTTCTACTGCCTTCCCTGGGGACTCTGATGTTTGTACAGACATTCAGTCCTACAGTTCTAATATTTACTCTTCTTGATAATGTAACTCCATCTAATTCTGGTGGTCGAATTAATGGAAAGAGTCAAATGAATAACCTTATAAAATCTTAGGTTCGTAGAAAACATAGGCTGGAAATGAACCCACAAAATCATCTATTCCACATTCCTGATGTTAGGCAGGAACAACTCTGTCTGAACTTTTTCCATTTGTGGTCCCCAAAACATATTCCCATAAAGTTCTGGTTCTCCGTACAGGAAATGGGAGCTTACTTTTCTTAATTTTTTTGCAGGGGTTTGCAAAGCAATTCACAGCCCCAGAGAACCTCTATTATGTGTTGCAAGCCTATGACGTTAAATCATTCCTGATAGCTATTTGACCAAACTGTTCTAAAAATGTAAGTCCAGACTCTCAATTTTTTCAAATGCTTGATTGCCTTTTCATCTAGAAAGATTTCCCTTATGTCTGAAAGTTCTCAGTTTCACAGCAGACCAAGGCAATCATGGCACAGCATTGTAAGTCACCAGTGATTCAGAAGAAGCGTCCTGAAAAGCAAGGAAATGTTCAGCTTCCAGGGCTATTAAATCCATGATCCCCTGCAGAGATCACGCACGTAGTAGCACAAATATGCAGGAGAACTACTTAACTCTGTTGGCTTTCAGATATGAGCATCTACCTGCTGAAATACAACAGAAGCTATCAATTCATTCCAGATAAGTCAGAGAATATGCATGAAAGAATAGCTATTTTCATTAATCACTGACCTGATCTGTATTCTAACCAATAAACAAACAGATATGGGTCCTAGAATTCATTCCCAATAACTATAAAGGCCTCAGTTCCTTAAGTATTTGATCATCTACAGTAAAAAAAAACATACGATAACCTTATAGGAACACATATACAGGTCATCCCATTAATACTTCAATTAATAATTCATTCCTTTCAAAAGACAAAACAGTTGTTTGTCAAATCATTACTGTTACTTCTATATTTTTTCTGTTTGATGAATATTAAACAAGACTTACATCTTATCCTTCTTGCTACTTAGCAAAAGCTCCATGTGTCTTATATAGTCATTCATCGTCTATACAAAAAACCCCACTGATTTTAGCATACTTTACTTACCCATTATTTACAATTATACTTTATTTTTCTTGCAGTGAAAGCATAATTAATTACAATAAATAACAAATTTAATAATAAAAATGCAATAAATTCCGTACAGTTACACCTGTTGAGCTGGTAAATATTGTCCATTAATACTCATTTTTAAATAGAAATTATTCCCTAGTAATGTGGATATCTCTCCTGTGGATGTTTTCCTCCTAAACTTCCTCTTTGAGACAAAAATATCAAAATTAGAAGATGAAGTAGAAAGTTAGAGCTCCGTGTATATGACATGGACAGTGTTCACCAAAATTTTTATTGAAACCAATAAATTTCATGGAGATAAATGAAAAATTAAATGTTACAAAAGTCCAGTTGATTTCAATGGGAATTTTGTCATAATGAAATGGAGTCTATGGGAACATTTCAGCCTAGCAATTTAATATAAGCAGAGATGTAACTAAACTCCGTCTTTTCAGAATCCTGAAAGTTTACAAATACCACCAGTAACAAGTAATTAGTTTTCAGACAGTTATATTTGTAATTTAAAAATCTGAATAAATGCATTTCATACTTTAAACAGCTCAGTAGTTTATATTATACTTATAAAACACATAATAGTGTAAGATTTTCAATTACATGAATTGTCACTTCAGGGTTACTAGAAATAAAAGAATATTTGACATCCACTTTCTCACCATGCTGTGGATATTGTTGCCCAGACTACCATCTCAGGCTTACTTGGAATTCAGTATGGGCTACTACATAGATACAGTAAGCCTTTCCTTATAGGTTATGGGATTTAATACTAGCTAACACAGGTAGCAGTGCTCAAGGTTTTGACTTCACTCCAGTTTCCCTGTTGAGCTTGGTGAGGGTGTTACCATCAGTCTTACTGTGAAAAGCATCTGAGAGGACTCAAAGGAGCAGAGAGCACCTCTGCCAGCACTGACAACGGGGATGTTTCAGAGACTCCCAAAGATACTTCTTTGACTAATAATGATTAACTATGTTTAGGGAAATATAGGGGTTTAATAATTTCTTGTGCATAATGTTTTTAAATACGTGCTCATGGTGCTATACTCTTTGGCAGGAACACATACTGACACCGTTGAAATCCAAATGCCCCTTAATTAAATAAATATCAATATCAATATAGCCCTGGCTGTTTGTGTAGAAAGAACACAGCACAAGATTCCAAACATCAGGTGTTCTAAGGGGAAACGTGAAAATCTGAGAGAGTTTCTTTGTAGAATATTTGTTCTTTTAGGTAAGTAAACTACTGAAGTGAACAGTTGCCTTCAGCAATACTTCCCTGCCCTTGCAAAACATCCAAGATAGATGATAGGCCTGGAGTAGTGGCAGCAGGTGGGACTCTCATTCCTAAAGCAGGATTAGAAAGATTCATCTTCATTGGGTAGAAAACCAAGAATTTTGTCACAAAAAAACAAAGGTTCTGACATTATTTTTCATTACATGCCAGAGTGAAAGCAAGTTCTTCAAACTGAAAAAAAAGAGAGGCAGCTACAGGCCCACATGGCAATGGCTCCTCCTATATTTCAAATATGACCGCCAGGCACTGGGCTAACTGGCTTTCTTCTAGAGGGGCTTTCTTTACCTATTCTTTCTCTTGTGCTGTATTTGAAAAATCTCTAGGATGTAAGCTTTATAAAAAAGGATTCGTACTTGCAAAACCTGAGTGAGCATGGAATGAGCATTTTCCGTTTTATTTAAAAATACCACAGTAAGTCCCACCTAGCTGTAATCAATATGCTTATTACATAAAGGGTGATACCAGATCCTTACAACTAGGAGGTTTAGGTAGCTGGGTCTGTTCCCACCCAGTGAATTTAAAATTTAATAAGATTCTTTCCCAAATATTAGATTTGCAAACAGGCATAGAAACAAAACATCTTTCACAAGTGCTCTTACATTTTCAGTTTCATTATCTAGTTTTACACTTTCCAGCAAACACACTTTTAATTGAACTGATTAAACTGCTTCCCAGTAAAACTATTCATCCCTTTTAGAAAGCACACATCCCATGATTATGATCTCCTGGGACTGAGCTCTGACCATATGTGCAGGAAAGGCACAAGTTCCCCAGAATGGATGCAACCACGGTGGTGATGGCAGATCTGTGTATGACACTGAGCATATGCCCTGCCTACAAGGTATATGCTACATCTGCTTTCCCTTCCCTGCCCTGGTAAACCCATCATTGTCCTTGTGTTTCCAGAAGAGTGGACCACGCAGCCCTCCGGTATTCACACCAAGCACAGTGGTTACCTGCAGGAAAAACAAGGGAATGCTCAGTCACTAGTGAGGACACTTTGCTCTCTGAGCTTTAAGCTTTATGTTTTCAATAGCAACAGAGCTAATCCCCAAACATTATTGTGGCAAAATTTCTTTTTAATTCAACAGGAGTTTTGTCTCAATTATTTTGTAGAAATTGATCTTATATTCCCAAAGTTTTGCACCAAAGTTTACAGTGTTTCTTAAACCGAACTGCACCATGGCATCCATCAGCAGTGATCCCTGGAGTTCCCCTCAGGTGCATGGCATGGAGCGTAGCCAGCACTGAATCTGCAGCTCTTAAATTAGCTACAGGGGTACGCCTACATCTCTGCTAGTAACTAAGATGAGTCAGATTCCATTCTTTGACCCTGAGTACATGAGACATGATGTGGCTTGCAACCACATGGCTAAAACTTCTTCCCCAAAGCAGGGTGCTACTGTCCATGCAGCCCACTGGAACAGCCCCAGGGTATCTGCGGGCTGAGCTCAAGTACTCTGGGAAAACAGTGCCTGCCGGAGACCAAAATTAGATTAAGTAGTGCACTAGCTTTAAATGCTGTAGTTGATATCCACAGGACCAGAGACTGAGCTTAAGCCCTGTCCCTGTTTAGTTCATAAGCACCAACAAAGCCCAGGAAGGCCCAAATGGGGAAAAAACTCCATGTAAAATGAAGTCTGGAGGAGCTGTTAATATCAGTTTACTTGTACACAGCTATGCAGATTTGTTAGTAAGCTCCAGATTCATTCAGTTGAAGCTAAAAGTTAATTATGTGTATGTTTACATAAAAGTTATATGTGACACTAAGAAATTAAATATTCACAATGACAGCATGAAATAATTTTATTTATGGCTAAATGAAATGTTTAAAAATAAATGAACAATGTATTCTAAAAATTAAATACTTGTTTTCTCCAACCATGTCCCATAGCTTAGTTAAACAATTGGGAATGCTTCATTTTAACTTTGTGCATTGATTTCAGATGGCATTAATAAAATATTTCCTTTTACTGTAAATTATTAATAGCATTTGTTAACACTAACATGCATCCAAAACCTCACATCCATTCAATGTACCACCTCACAAAGAAATCAACAAGACTGTTTCCCAAATGGTTTAACAGCAGGCACTTCTGCTAAAAATCTGCAGTTTTAGTTATACAACAAATACTAAATTCTTCCAGAACACTCCCATCTGCTCAGAACCAGCCATTCACATGTATTTCTTTGACATATGAGGTTTCTGGTTTTCATTGGATTAAATAGTGCTTGCAGGAAAGAACTCCAACTGAAGACAATAGCTGTGGCTGTCCTTATATTTCACTTAGCCTGCAATACTTTCATTCATAAGTGTTAAATTGGAATTGCCAATATTAACTTACCAAAGAGCTGGCGGAAAAGGTTTATGTGCTATTTATCCTCACGGGTCCAATTCAATCACAGCCCTGTAAAATGTCACTGACCCACTTCATCAATTACTGAAGGCAGGCGTGGGAGCTTTATATTCCTCCTGATCGTACCAGCCAAATATATTTTCTTTTTTATTTATGTGATAACCAGACTGCTCAAAAACAGTCTGTTGGAAGGATCTTTGTATTGTAACAATTAAAAGTCCGCTTCTATTGAACTTAACTTCGGACTTAAGAAAAAGTTGGACATGAAATTATTACATTCTGATAGATCTGTTAATTGCAAACTATATAAATTGTTGGGAGACTTTGAGCTACAATTATGAAATACAGCTGAGAGACTTTGGAACTGTAATATATTCAATTTCAGAGTTTGTCATTTAAAAGTGATATTGCAAGATTTTGTAACTTGGAAACTACAAAAATATTTTCTGGTCATGTAGGAGGGCATTTTGTGAAGCATACGTGCCTCTAAGGGGAAAATCTGTTGACTACTTGCTTTCCAGAGGGCAATACTGTTTTACATTTATATTATTTCATAAAATTCTTTCATGTTCTCATTTTTTGCCTGCAATTTTCAAAATGTATTTAAAATTCAAAAGCAATGAATTATTTTCAAATCCTGATTACACTGAGTGAAAAGTCAGAAAAATTGAGATACACTTCAAACAACTGAAATACATTGGGTCTGCCTGGGGAATACGTTTCTTGTGGAAGTTACAGCAAATAGAAAAAAAAAAATCTCTTGCAGTTAAATAATCTGCTCCTGTCACACAGACAGCAAGAGGTATTTTCTTACAGTGTATCCCAATGTTTTTTTTCACCTTATTGACTGGAAAGATCACAGATTTAGACAGCATTAATTTTCTGTAATTTGGTACCTAAAAGTAAGATGCATAGTTCAACTTAATCATTGACACTTAGTAGAAAGACAAAAAGCATCTCTAGAGGATGATACATTCCATACTATGACAGATGCCATTCTGTCATTCAGTGGCTATTCTCATATTGATTATCTGCTCCATGAAACTGACCTCAGACACATGACAGATATCATCTTTTTCCAAGCCCAAAGTGCCTTTTCACACATGAGCTTCCCTAGCTGCATGTGACTCTGAAGCTGCAGCCACTTCCCTGCACCACATGGGGTGTCCAACAGGTGACAGCAATCAGCAACATAACCAGCCTGGCCTCCTTTAACTGGCCATGGAACGCTGCCACTAAGAAACAGAAAGGTGATTTCCTTGATGCAGCTCTGGGGTTACTTATATGATGCTGAGGAAGCTAGGAGCTGTATTGCTTCAGACAGGGGCAGGATGATGCATTGCTTTCATGTGTCCGAGATACAAGTGGTCTTAGCCCAATGATGGTGTAAGGTGACAATCACATGGGGATGTTTCTTCAGTTAAAATATTGGCTTCTGAAAGAAAGTAAACGCAAGGACCAAGAAAACAAAACAAAAGAAAACAAACAAAACAAACAAAAACAAACAAACAAACACAAACAAACAAAGAATGAGCAGTGATTTATTCATGGCTGACATTGCTAAAAGAGTAGGGTTTATCTTTCTCATCAGCAGTAAGGCAGGGTGTTCAACAGCAACTGTTAGAATTAAACTACTATTCATTGATTGGATAAGAGAGTTTTCACTGCTGCCTGTTTAAAGAGTGTGGGATCACGTCAACGAAAAAAACAATTGTGCATTAAATGCTCTGGCTAAAAGAGTGGTAAGTCAAACAAAAGTTATTAATTTCATTAACGTATTGAGAAAAGTAGTGCACATGTTCTACATCGAAGCTGGACTCATTAATCATAATGGTCTCTTCTGTCATTACAGTCATATGTGACTATATGACAGATTATAGTATTTTTTTCATACTTTACTTTGATAAATATTTCTATGTCTACATGATTTCCAGGCATTATTATATACTTAATAAAATGCTCAGAATATGGTACTTAAATTACTTTATTAAAATCTTTAAAACTTTTAAAAAACAGGTTACGATAGAAAAACATGGGTTTTTCCTCTAGAACTGAGGTTTAACATTTCTAATTGCATTGTAGACACTAACACATTTATGTGAAATGAAGTAACTGATGCAGCTTGGCTGTTTCGAATCTTGGTGTATAAGAGAATTAGAAGGAACCATTTTTAAAGATCGGTGGAAGCAAAGCTCCTCTTACTATAAAAATATCTGCTTTAGAAACTATTTAAAGAAACCTTTCCTTGGAAATCAGATGGACATTATTAACAATATGGAAAGAAAAAGCATGCCATTGAAGTGGAGGATCTATTTCAAAAGATTTTGAGTGAAGGAAAAAGATAGATATAAAACATACTATCAGTAGCCACAACAAAGGTGCAGGGGACAACATACACATCTTATTTGTCTTATTTCCTTCTAGAAAGGAAAATTCAAGGTAAACAGGGATAACAATTTTGAGAAGTTCATGTTGGCCAATTTAGTGGGCAGAAGAGAGATTAATGAAGATCCATCTCTGACTGCCCCTCCTTTGTTCTTTCATCCACCATTAACAACAGGCACTGTTCACAAAGTTGTCACTATTTCCTGCTTTTGAAGATTTTTTTCTGCATAGGGATCATTGTTGCAAAACATCCATCCTGTGACAGAGACAACCTTGGCCTTACTACACTTGCACAGCCATCATTCCTCTGTTATGAATGTGATGGCTTCATGGGTGTCAGCACCTGCTCAAGACCACTGAGACACCACATCTCCTGAGCTCTTGTGCCTGAAATAGAGCCCCAGGCAGGGATTCCCACCCAGCTCCCTCTAGCTGAGGGGCGCAGGCAGCAGCTTAAGCTCTCAGAAGGTGTGAGATGCTCACAGTGGAACATGGAGGTAGAAACAGTAAGTCATAGCTGCTCAGCTGACAGGTGTTAACTTGTTAAACGACGTTGTAATCGATCAAAGTCATATTACATCATCTAGTTCACCACTCAATTGAATGGGCCAGTTAGAGTTGCACAGAAAAGTGTAAGATACAGTTAAAAATTTTTATGTTGAATATTGGCTTGTACATAAATAAAAGTCGGTACTAGGAACCAAATCTTTAAAGATCTCCTGTTCTTCACTGTTAAGATCCAAGAAAAGAAAAGAAAAGAAAAGAAAAGAAAAGAAAAGAAAAGAAAAGAAAAGAAAAGAAAAGAAAAGAAAAGAAAAGAAAAGAAAAGAAAAGAAAAGAAAAGAAAAGAAAAGAAAAGAAAAGAAAAGAAAAGAAAAGAAAAGAAAAGAAAAGAAAAGAAAAGAAAAGAGAAGAGAAGAGAAGAGAAGAGAAGAAAGAAAAGAAAAGAAAAGAAAAGAAAAGAAAAGAAAAGAAAAGAAAAGAAAAGAAAAGAAAAGAAAAGAAAAGAAAAGAAAAGAAAAGAAAAGAAAAGAAAAGAAAAGAAAAGAAAAGAAAAGAAAAGAAAGTCTATAAATTCTGGCCTTTCTTTCATCAGATGTATCAAGCTGACACGCAAAACTGAAGAGGGAGCCTGTGTCCAAGGAGAAAACATAACTGACCAAACTACTTTCTACTTTTAAACTGCTTTTAACTGCTTATTTATGCAAACAGTAGTTATTTAATATCAATAAGTAGGAATAGTGAAAGTGCAGGTAGTCTAATAAAAAAATTGAGGTTTGAGTCAGGTAGAAGTTTTGAGTATAGCATACAAAATAGTAAAATCGTATGTAAGGGACAGCTATTTAGAGCCTTTGAACACCCCAGAAACTGGAAGAACCTGAGCCAGCAGCAAGCAATGTTTTCTTCCCAGCGAGTCTCTGTGGAGTCATTCAGGCTCTTTAAGTGATGCAGATGAATTACTGCAGGTCTGCTTTGAAGTGATTTAGACCTGTCTTTGAGCTAATGCGTTTGCAGTGAACATTATCGTAACACACTTCCAGAACCTCCAGTGTCAGTGCTGGCTATCTAGAGCTAAGAGAAGGATATCTGCTTGTTATACCACGAGACTCAAGTCTTCCAGCATGAACTCATTTGCAATGCGACTGTCTTCATCAGCTGAGGAGAGCTGTAATGATATGGCAAACTCCCTGAAACATTGTCCAACTTGCAATTCCTATTTCTTTTTATTTTCTAATGCCAGGAACACGCATCCATGAAATCTGAAGGACTACTTTTCTGATTTAATACTTTTATATACCCTAATTTATGCTCTGACGTATAGAGATGTTAGTAAAATGTATCAGTGAGTAATGTAAATGTAACTGCATATTGTACTGAGGTCTTACAAGATCTGTTGTAACTGATGACAGTCCCTTTAGTGCATCCAAGTTCCTCATTGAAGCTTTCTGTCAACTAGAATATGAAACAAATGGTTTTCATTTTTTTTTTTTGCGTGCTTAGTTCTGACTAAGCATTTGCTTTTATTGATCCCAAAGATCTAACAGCAGGAAATCACCAAACAAATAAAAAGAAGAATTGCTTCTGAGTGTGTTTCCAGACACTTGATGAATCAACATTATTATTTGTACAGTGTCCTAGGAGTGCACAATGCTTTACAGTGTTAACAGCAAATAGTCTGACTTTGCCCACTGAATCCAGATGAAAGTAAGGGGCTTGACATTGAACTCTATTGGCATCAGATAAGTTGTGGAAAGAGAAGGCACACTGTGCATAACAAATGAATATAGTCTTTTTAGCTTATGGAAAAAAAAAAAACATATACCTCCTGTTTTAATGCTTTTTTGAATTATTTCAAAGCATTACATTAAGCATTTGAAATTGCATATGTTGCGGAGAGATGTAGAAAAGGAATTTTAAAGTGAAAAAACACTTTATATCAGTTAGTCATGATAGGTAATCATACAAGATTGTAAATTTATTTGTGGTGTTTGATAAAATGCAAGGAAAAAAGCTTTGGAAGATTTCAGCAGGAAGATGTTTTAGCGCAGAATAGATGAAGCCTTTTCCTGTATAAGGTTTTTGTCATATACTATTTTATTAACCTTTGATGTCTCTTATAAAACATGCATTAGAGCTTAAGGGTTCTCTGAATCCAAATACTGAATTAATTAATTCACTCTGTTGATACTAGGAATAATTGATTGATTATGTTTCTGACATAACTGTTGAACAAAAAAAAAAAAAAAAGTCATTGATATCCTTATTTTTTTCAAGAAAGACATGGAAACCAGTGGTGTTGTATCACTTAGAGACGTTGAAATGCTGTTCTTGTCAGTGAAAACTAGCCAGTTCCTCTGAATTTGCCATAGACCTACAACTATACTGGCACTTGTTATGATCTTTTGCCTGTATTTCCAGCCAGGGCAAGCTCTGGCTCCTTTCTTTTACCATCTCTTCTTAGAAGCCAAAGCTCATTTCAATTTTCTGTCTAACTAAAATCTTTCTGTCAGTATAGAACTCTGATAGCTGAGTAAAACAACTACCACTGTGAGAAATGTATCAAAAGAGAATGTTTACTTAACATGCCTAATCTTGAGCTTGTCCATAACTGAGTGAGAAGATTCCACCTGGACTTCATTAGAGTAGAGCAACAGAAAACACTACGTCTTCCTTGCATGTCCCATTCTGTCCTCTCCTCTGCTGGAAGTGAGTAAAGCAGAGCTATGCTCCACTGTTGTAAGGCACCTTTGCCACTCCACTAGCTTCTGAGGAGTCTCATTAAATCTTTTTGAGTCCCACAGAAACTACACTGTATCTGATACCTCCATGCCTTCCTGGTTTAGAACAATTATTTTGGTTCTTGCACACAGAAATGTCTGCAAAGGGATTTTCCTAGAAGTGAATATAGACAGTATACATTACTCAGAACATCTTTGTATCTTCATTTGGATTAACTTCACCTTAGGAAGAGCTGTCTATTGTGAACTGTTAACCACATATCATATTTTTCTATGCTATTGGTCTAGACTGAAGGTGTCAAATTCAAAACAGTTCATTCCACTTACAAAGCTGCAAGCAATTTTCATAATACATTTTTTACATTAATCCAGCTCTATCAGACATGAATCATGGATGGATTAAACTAATCTGTCACAAGTTCTTAATGGTGACAGAGAAGAGAGGGTGAGGAGGCAGTTATGGGGGAAGGTGAGAAGTTCAGTTGTTGGCTATATGAAAATATGAGGCTGAGACAGAAGTTGGATAAATTAAACAACTTACATCAGAAATGACAGAAGAGTGTAAAATAAATAAAAAGTTAATATTAGAAAATAAAACAGAAAGGAACTTAGAACAGAAGCTCAAGGAAAACATTCTTAGAAAGATACTAAAAAAATAGAAAGCACGGAATAATCCACTAAAAGAATAGTCAGTGTCAGGACAAGATCATGAAAAGAATGAAAGCTCAAAAAATATGAGCAGCGAAGAGAAAGTAAGGAATGTGGCCAAAGAAAAAAAAAGATAAAAAAGATCTAAAAAGAAAAGTTCTGACTTCTCTGTGGCACAATTTAAAACTTTAGCCAAAATGATGTAATGGGAGCTTAGGGGACCTCCAGCAATGGAGTGGAGATGAACAAGAAGTGAAAAAAGGAAGCAGCAGGGAAGAGAGGAAAAGTTCAAAAAATTTGCAATAAAGAGTAACATGAAGTAGTGCTCACCATATATGTGTCATTGTGGGAATTAGTATGTGATATTGCATCCAGCCCATGACAGCAAGCTCTGAAAAAAACCCACAAAACTCAAGGGAGTATGTCAAGAATCTCATTATAGGAAAGTCTCTATATTATTCTCAGAATTTGTGTCTGCCATCTCAGGCACCCTGTTTTCTTCTCAATAAAACTTATCAACACTTACCTTGCCTTTCTTTTGGGCCTAGCAGCCATTTTCTCTGTGCTTTCCTGTGTTAAGAATATAGGAACTAATTTCACAACATTGAAAAAAAAAAAATTATAATTACATAGGAAGTTACACTACAACTTAAAAAAAGTTTCATAAAATATGTTTTCAGCAATGGAAAAAAGTTGATTTTGGGGTTGCTTCTTAAAGCGGTTGGTTGTGTTCTATGTAAATCAATATAACACAATCTCTTCCTTTCCATCAGTGAAGTTATTTGGTTTTGACATGAACAAAAGATGATTAAGAATATAGAATCATAGAACGTCCTGAGTTACAAGGGACCCACAAGGATCATTGAGCCCAACTCCTGTCCCTGCATAGAACAACCCCAAAATACACACCATGTGCCTGAGGGGATTGTCCAATTGCTTTTTGAATACTGTCAGGCTCGGGGATTAACAAAGTTAGTTAATTTGTGTCATATATATGTCCTTCCTCATAGGATAACATTGCAAACTAAAGAATTTTAAAGTCTGCTGGCTACTTTAAAAAATATACAAATAATATTCAAAACTGATAGCTAGGAGCACTAAGTATTTAAATACCTATATTCTTAAAAATGAGGTAGATTGTCTTAACATCTCCTACCACTCTGTGATATTTTACATAGTTTTTATGCCACCTGGTGGTCAAATATTTAGTAGATTCATAATGAGTGAAGCGTCCTTGTAGCACTGGCAGACTGTCTTGGCTGTAAGATGGATATTGCAGTTGTGCCATGCAAAGGATGGCTGCCCAGGACAGACTTGCTCAGGGAGGAGCTGTCATCCACACAAACTCCCTCCAGAACAGAGGAAAGAGAGCAAGACTGTGTTTACTAAACTTCCCAAATGACAATGTAACTGTTAGAAGGTCTATCTAGTGCCTCCAGCTGCATTTGATAAGTTCTTCATTCTGCTCCTGTTTATTCTCACTTGTCACTGTGGCTTTACTTTGTGTGACTTGCACCACCACAGACAGCTCCCACAAGTCCCACAATTAACCATAGATCAAATTTCTTCCATTTCTTCCTGAACTGAGAGAAAACTCTAATAGCAGATGGTATCTTAGAGTGTAACACACATTCCTGAGGACATTAGGAAAATAATTCTCTTTCTTCTGTAAATGTAAAGTACCTGTTTGGGACAGATGAACATCAACAACAAAGCCAAGTCTACCTTCAGCTCCATAAAAATAGAATAATTTCTGTATTAGGTTAGACTAAAGATCCAACCGGTCTAATACCCTATTTCTGGTACGGGCTGGCACCACAATTATGCAGTTGGGTTTCCTATACTTGCATGGTGGTAGCATACACCAGCTACATGAATACCTCTCATGACTATTCCAGATTCCTCATTTTAAACGTTTGGCTCATTAATTAAGTTTTGTAATGGGTTACCTCCCACATTTATTTGTTGTGCTTATTTGTTGTGTTTATTTTTTGTGCTTCCCCTCCTCAGACTGTGCAAGGTATTTTAGCTACAGTAAGCCCATTTTTCAATACAGTCAAAAGGGGAAATGCTCAAGGAATTAGCATTATAAGGAAACAGAGCAAATACAGACCTATTCCTCCTTGATATATCTCCCAGCTCTAAAGACTTTCTGAGTTGAGGGGTTATATTTGTACCACTATGTCAAAATAAATAAATAAATAAATAAAATAAAATCAGACTTTTCTTTCTTTCACTAGACTCTTTCTAGGCTACCAGGATTTTAATTTTTTTTTATACAATTGTTTGAAGTTCTACGAATGGCTTTTGCCATAAATGTTTCTACAAGATCTAAGATGACTTCCAGCGCATTCTTGTTGAGCTCCTCCTCACTGGGGAGTAAGGCAATACGGCTTGTCTTTAGAAATCTCAAAATGTCATTAAGTACTACTTGGCAGGATGTGAGAGAGAGGAACATGTAAAAATATTTAATAACCCAGAAGATTTTCTATTTGTGGAGTGATAGCAATACTTTGTATTTACATACTGCAATTCTATCTTGTTTAGTAATATTAGTTTAACCTCCTGTCACTCCTGGTAGTATTAGTATAATTTTTCTTATGTCATAAATGAGGAAACAAGCCGAAAGAGAGCAAATAGCCTGCCTTTAACTATTTTGGTGAACGTAAGACAGAATGAAAATTAATCCAGTGCCTCAGTCCCAGTCCTGTGCCTTACACACAGGACAATGCTCCTGCCAAGGATAACACACTATTCCCACGTTGCCAGGCTTTTTATCTGACACATAGTATGTTTGAAATCTATTAAAACTTGTAAATCTTAATGACTGAAACAGTAATGTCAACTACACAGGTCATTGTCTAGTGATGGTAAATTAATATAATACTTGTCATATGATAATACTACATTCTACATTCTAAAATAATATATACTACATTCTTTGTTTTGTTAGTTTCGGTTAATAAATCACAAACACCATCTTCATCTTCTGTTTGCAAAGCTGGTTGGGTCCTCAATATCAATGTCTTTTCAATAAATACCCTTTTCTTTGGCCTTAAGAAACACTGAAGCATTAACCAAAAAAGACAGAAAGATAACTGCCTTCTGATCAGTCTGGTCAAACAGACCTGTCTCTGTGTTTGAAGAATACATCCAAGTTTATGCCATGTGAAGAAGATTATACACTTTAAAAATAATCTTACTTGCTCAGACTTAATAAAGAAGTTTATTCTCCTTTCCTACTGTCTTTTAATTTAAGTTGCTGATGCTGGACTTTGTCTTATTGGAGGCAATTTTCTGCCAGAGCTGTCTCAGGCATCCACTTCCCTGATTTTTTGTTCTGTCTCACAGGAACATTCTGGACATAGTGCTGGGTGACAAAAAATAAAGCGACAGTTTCTTTGAATCAGGTCCCTAAACCAAGAAAACAGACTTATTTTAATATAATTTAATTTTAATTGTGAAGTGTCATTGAGTCTACAGAGAATTCAGATATCAAAATATCAGTTTGCTCAACTATTTGTTAACTGTGTTGCTGCAGTTGAACTATATTTTGTCATCTACAACAATTGAAAATGGTTTATTTTGCCAATTGTTCATAGAATTGCAGGCAGGTGTTTCTTCATAAACTTATCAAAGTTTAAATATTACAGCAAAGCTTGGATACTACAGAGATTTACATATTACAGGAGTAAATATTACATTATTTCTGGTCTGGACTTGGGAGAAGTCATTGAACAACAAGTAACATCAGATGACTCTGCTCCTTTTCTTACATGTCCAGTGTTGAGATAACAGTAGATTGCCTAACCTGTTGCTGCACCTGGGAGAAAAGTGGCAGCTGAATAGGATGTGGAAACAACTATCTCTATAGGCTTTTTCCTTTTATGTGTGGGCTTTGGGAGTGTAGGAATGGAGAAAACAAGACATAAACAAGGGGATGAACAGTTTAGAAGATGTATCTTTTCAGTTAACATTTTTAAGACTAGTTATATCCAGTATTAATAATATTATTATATAACAATGGTAAAATTATAATTAATAATTGTATTAAAACAAGTAGATCTGATTTTTTTTTTTTTTCTGCTATGATCTCAACAAGGATATTAGAAATCTACAAAGGTATTGGGCAACAGTGAATCCCATGTTCACACTTGTTTACCCAAGCAGATATAATTTAATTTACTTATGTTTTGGTTTTGTCTTTCATTAAGTTATATACATTTTCGTGTTTGCGTTATTCAGTACACATTAGGCCAATTGTCTACTTTGTTCCAAACTCTACTAACATACTACAGGTCTGACAACAAAACCAATATACTGAGAAACTTGGCATGCTATATCAATATTAACCTCTCTTTATGATATCAAAAGAAATGTATATGTCTACATAACACTTACTCAACAATTCAGTGGAACACAGAGAGGCCTTATTAATTCCTTTGATACCTCCTGCACAGCATTCTTTTTTGTTGTTTTAACAGGTTGAAATTTCAAATAATTGTGCTAAAGCATGCTGCTGCCTTTTCATTTATATGGAAGTTAACTGCACAGATTGTGATTTGCTTAGATGCAGTTAAATGTAATCCAGTATCACTGAGATAAGGTAAAGCATGGCAGTACTCCTCTGGGATCAAAAGTAAGTTCATGTTGTGTTTCATTCCATAGTTTGTACCACAAAAAAATATCTGAGGCAAAAAGTTGCACTCTTCATGCCATCATGGAGTAGCAATTTGGTTTTGTCAATAATTTTCTGAAAGTCCTAGACCACTAAAATGTTCGTTGTGCAACATTGACAAAGGAACAGTTTAATGTTATTGGGAGCTGAAGAACTGAAGTTTAATGCACTACTTTTTGGCTTGGCGAGAACGATTATGGTGTCTTTCATTTTGGTATAAAGCCTCTTACACCAAAAAAAAGTGACCAGTATGCTGTGATAGGCAGGACAAGAACTTAGTTAGAAGCCTTGAGGATCACAGAATCACAGAATGTCAGGGATTGGAAGGGACCTCGAAAGATCATCTAGTCCAATCCCCCCACCGTAGCAGGTAGAAATTTACTAAGCTGCTTCTTATTTCAAATGAATGCAGACATCCTGATCTGCATGAAGACTTTAGTTTCAGTCAGTTCTACACTTCCAAGTTCATTCTCAGCTTCCTTTAGAAGGCTAAACCTCAACTCTGCCTGCACTGACATCTGCAACATAAATTTGCAGAAGTTATGGGAGAGAACAGGGGAATTAGTGTAAAAACTGTGAATGTCTGATGCATGTGCCAAGCCCCTTATGAACTTCACTGATAGTTCTCTAGTGACAGATTTGATTGTGTGTTGGACTGTAGCTGTCTGTTACAAAGCATTTTTATTGATTAGGACCAGAGTGGTGACTTGTGCCATTGGTACCTAGAGTAATAGACAGTGTCATAGACATTTAAGAGTCAGCAGATTCAACTGTTACCTTGAAGAGTATCTTGCAAGTGCTACATAAGGAAATTGGTGGAAATTGTTAGATCATTTGCTTTCCTCTTCCGCTTAAAAATAGGTATAATTTTCCCAATGTTAATAAAAAGGTCAAAAAAGGTTATGTGCCAAATTATAGAGTAGATTGAAGGGAAAAGAAAGGCTTCAGAGAGAACTGATATCAAAAGATTCACTAATATGAAAGAGATGACTGATCTGAGACCAACAAACTCCAGCCTGCAGTTATAACTTCCTCCTAGTTCTCAATCACTCATAGTTTAGCTAAAGATGGTGAGATCATAGTGAGTCTGCTAATAAAAACTGCTACCATGAAACGGCCACGAACTTGGTGTAGCTTCCCACAATGGCCATGTAGTATTTCTTCATTCCATATACATTCCTTTTTTTGTAAAACATGACCATCCTAACTAAATGTGTTTCTCACAGCGAGCACCCAGCTGGCTCCAGGGACAGTTTTTTCTAGCTCACAGAGTTTCAGAATACTGGTTCTATCCTACTCTGAAGAGAACAGGAGAATAAACCACTGACCTTATCTTTAGCATACTTTCCCAAAGTTCTCACTAAAAATTAACAATAATTTAATTATCTCTGTTTAATGCATAATTGATTTTATGTGGGAATATAAGGAATTAGTTATCTAGACAGATTATTGGCCCTCTAAATATTGCAAGAAAGATTAATTGTCTACAATGGCAAAGGCTGTGCTACAACTAATTTATTTTCCACTGCCATCCCTAAATATTAAAAAACGAAGGTAGCTGTATTAAGATAAATCCAGCACTGCAATATGTACCCCAGATATAACAAGGTATTTTGGTATCCCTCAAACATATGAAGTTCACCACTAAACTTTAGCTCTTCATTGCTTTACAATGATCACCATAGCTTTCTCTAAACAGGTGATAAGGCCAGTTTCGGGCTAGAAAGATTTCAAATCCCAGGCACCGTTCAAGATTCAGAATCTGGTATTTCTTATATTCCCAAATTAATTTGGGAGTCTCTCATGATCTCAAATTCCTTTTCCTGAGGCCACCAGCTTCCAACCAAACATCAACAAAAAGGAAACAGCACAAGAGAAAGCATTTGTCCCAGGCATCGTTCAGTCAAGCAAGTTGTGTATTTAAAAGAACCTAGTGCCACTACAAATAAAACTCTGTGTGACCCCAGTTTCATCTGCATCACTCTGATATGTGTCAGTATAGTCTCCAATCTTTTCGTAGCCCACCTATAACCTAACTCACAGGCTACAGTAATCACATAGCGAAAACTATTCCAAAGTGAGCCAGAAATAAGAAAAAGGTGAAAAGAATGTGTAATCTTACTTTGTTCAGATATCAGATTAAAAAAATACCTCTGCTGAAGACAAAAATTCTGAAAGCATGAAATAACTTCTGAAATAAGAGAAGAAAATTAATGGCTACTGTCCTTCTAGCTGAATACTACTGGTGCAATGGATTACTTGCTTTTACAATAGCAGAAGGTCTTTTTTTAGGCCTCCCAAGGACTTACATAAAAAATGTCACAAATAATACTGGCACCTGATATGTCACATGGAAAGGAAAATTGTCAGAACACAAAGAAACATCAAATTGGCTCAGAATCCCTTCATGGAATAACAGAACCGCTGAAGTTGGACAACAGCTCTGGAGATCGTCTAGTCCAACAGTCTAAGAGCAAGGTCAGACAGAGCAGGATCCAACTGAGTTTTGAATGTCTCCAAGGATGAAGATTCTAAACTTATTCTTGTATTTGTGACCTCCCTCACAGCAAAAATATTTTTTTGTTATTTTTAAAGAGTATTTCTTGTGTTTCAGTTTCATAGAATCATAGAACAGCCCAGGTTGGAAGGAACCTTGAAAGTCACATGGTCCAGCATTTCATAGTAAAGGGTCCTTAGATGAGATTATCTGACAATCTGTCCAATTGCCTCTTGAAAACCTGTAGTGATGAGGACTCTCCGTGGGGAGGTCATTCCAGTGCTTGATTTATCTTACTGTAAAAAAATTTTTTCTTATATCATGATGAAAAATGCTTGTGTGCCTTGCTTCTTGTTCTTTCCTTGTATACCACTGAGAAAATTATGACTCTGTCTCTTTTACTGCCCACAAACTATCAGGACTTTATATACATTGGTAAGATCTTCCTGAGCCTTTTCTTCTCCAGCCTCAATCTAGGACAAATCCTAGGTTCTCTAGGAACAACCGCAGCTCCCTCAGCTTTTCCTCATATGAGAAATGCTCCAATCCTTTCATCGTCTTTGTGGCCCTTCACTGGACTCTCCAGTATGTACATGTCTCCCCTTGTACTGGGGAGCCCAGAACTGGGCACAGTACTCCAGTTGTGGCCTCACCAGTGATGACTGGAGGGGAAGGATCACATTTCTCAACCTGCTGGCAATTGTCTTCCTAATGTAGCCAGGAGGCTGTTTGCACTCTTTGCTGTGAAGACACATTGCTGGTTTGTGTTCATCTTGGTGTCCATCCAGATGCCCAGACTCTTTCCTGCAAAGCTGCTTTCCAGCAGGTTTGTGCCCAGCCTGTATTTTGCACATCCTATTTCTGAACCTCGTGAGGTTCCTATTGACTCATTTTTCTAGCCTGTCCAGGTCCTGCTGAATGGCAGCACAACCCTTTAGTGTATCAGATAAACTTTTCAGTTCTGAATTACCTGAAAACTTGCTGCGGCTGGGCTCTGTCCCATCATCCAGGTCATTAATGAAGATATTAAACAGGACTAGCTCCATTATTCACTCCTGAGGTACACCACTGGTCTCCAGATGGATTTCATGCTGCTGATCACAACCCTTTGAGTCTGACAGTTCAACCTGCTTCTAGTTCACCTCACTGTCCACTTACCTTCTGACCTTTATCAATTTGTCTAAATGATGTTATAGGAGACAGGTTTGTTTGAAGGTTGCACTACTATGGCAAATATAAGATGGAAAGTTCTCTTTCAGCCCAGCAGCTACAACATCATGAAACTGGTACCTGATGCAGCTGTACTGTGTAATTCACACTTCAGGCTCTAGGAGGAAAATACCAGAGAAATGCAAACAATGCATAAAGTTGCATCAGGTATATTAAAACTTCTTCCTGTCTGATGAAGTCCAACATTCAATCAGATATTCCCTCCCATCCAGGAAAAGCCACCCTGAGACTGCCTGGCAGGTAACTCTGAATGGCAACGATCACGTGATTTACATATCACTTCTCCTGTTTCTTGACTCTCCTTTTTGCCATCTCACCTCTCCATTTCCCTTCCTCCATCCCAACTTCCTTCCAAATAAACTTTTCCCTGATTTCCAGCCACTGGTCCCAGTTTTGCCACATTCCTGGTACAAAATGCTTTATATAGCAGAAGTGATATCATATCCCAGGTAATGCTGGCCTTGCAAGAGTCTGCTGCTGTGAAGGTCCCCAAGACTCCCCTCCAATTTCCTGTGAAGTATGGCCATTTTTTACATAAACCCTTTAAACACCTGTGAAATTCAGCAGTGGTCACGGCACCCGGTAACTTTGGTTAGCTTCCCACACTGTTATCTGTCATGGCCAGCAATGTTTCATTTCATGGTCAGGTGTTCTTCACATCCTCTTCAGTTAACCTCAACTGAAGACCTTTTTAGAGGCCTCATCATCTGCTGGCAGCTCTAACTCATGCTAGGGAGAAATTTCCATTATTTTTACTATGAAATATGAACAGAGGTCTGTAACAGAGAGAAATGATCTTTCTCTGTTTCCTATAAATGGATATGTCTGCTTTATACCCATCTCCTGAAAACTGCACAAATCCAGTTCCTTAATATAATGCAACTAATTTCTACTTTCCCATGCTTAAGGCAGAATTATGAGGAATAATTAAAAAATACTTTGTTTCAAAAAGGTCAGCACAAAAATTTCAGAGGGATTGTCTCTGTCCCATTCTCCTTTTAAAATCAAAATGACACAGGGCTATAGGGATTTCTCTGCTTGGGAGCTGTTGTGATGGGGGGTTTTTTGTGGAATTTAATGTGCTTGCATACAATTGCAAAGGGCATATCTTGCCATATCCTGTTCTTCTGATTCTGTGGTTACTCTTCACATTTTATCTCTGTTTAATTAAAATTAAATGTAAGCATTTTTATTTGCCAGATGGTAAACATTAAAATATTTCTAATAAAAAGCCATGATGAACAAGTTTTTATTTACCATTATTTACTGAACAAGAGGGATGGGAAGTGGACCGAGAGACAAAGGAAATACGATCACATATATCTCACTTTCTTAGAAAACTCAACTAAGAATGACATAATATATTGCCATTGCAGCTGGCTGTTCCCCTCGGTTTTATATCACTATTTTTTAAAATCAAGTGTCCTGTTATCCAAATTACTGCTGACACTAAAATACATGCTATCCATATTTTCTTGTAGCCAGAACCAGGACTGAATGATTCATTCTCATGACTCATCACAACTCTTTTTTGCACACCGTGCTATCATTCACTCAATGATTAACATAAAAAGTGCAGTTGTCTCCCTATTCTGATAGAATCTTTTTGCTAAAGATTTTAATTATTCTCTTTCAAATTATTTTAACTTACTTTTTTCCTTGGATTTGGCTTTATTGGCAGCAGAAACAAGAGTAATTAAAGAGTAAAAGCTCATCTTTCAATCTTTGCAGATAAGCCTGATCAAAAAGACACAGTCTCCATATATAGTGTGATCTTCTAGTAAAAAATGTCAAGTTTTACCAGTATTTTTTTTTTTTTTTCACATAGTTCTAATGCCTAAGTTAATGCCTGGATTAAGCACACTGTTATATACCCACAGTAGAGCAGCATCTCTCAGTACTGTTATCCAAGCAGGAACTCCTAGAAGTACTGAAATACCTCCAGTCCAATACACAAAAGTCATACAGCAGCTTTCCTGATGAAAGACTCTATGGTGCACCTGGGACCCTTACTAATAGTGGGATTTATGTTCTGATCTCCTACAGATACTCAGGAAAGCAAAAGAGAAAATAAATCACCTTCAGCCACCTGGGCAACTAGAAGATCTACTCGGATCAGGAAAACAGGTCCCAGACGTTATATTTTCCCTGTGATTTCATGTGGAACATTATTACACTCAGCTACTTACTCAGAAGGATATTTAACAGGAATTTCCCTCCAGAGGGATTGCTCATGACAGTGTGTGACATAAGAGATATCTGAAGACCGGTGAAAGGGATTAATCTGTATTGAGTGTACAGTATGAGAAAACGGAAGTGCTTGAGAGGAAACCTGAGGAAACCATGAAATGGTAGGAGGTGGTGGAATGAACTAATTGTTTTCCTCAGTGCACAAACTACCAGGGCCAGTCACAGGAAAAGGGTTTGCTTAGGTAAACAAAGACTCACAAGTATTCAATAACTGTTTGCAGTAGGTTCTTACTACAAAGAAGCCGGAACTGTCCAGGAGCAGTGGGTGGTAACAAACCATGCAGCAAGCATGTGCTGGGAAGGAAATGAATGCAGCATTTGCAGTAGGTCCGGTTGCAGACAAGCCACAGGGATTTAAAAACCATTGTCTTCTAACAGTGTACATGCTACTAAGGAGATCACTATTGTGACCTTAAACCTTGAAAATGGCAATCCATTTTTTTGTCTCGTCAGTATGCAGAACTAGCCTATTAACAGCTGAGAATGTTTTGAGAAATAAAAAGTTGTTCAGTATATGCTAGCCCATGAGCACAGTCTTTCTGTGAGATTTCTAATGGAAGGCAAAAAGCTCGTTAAGTAAGTTCATTTAAATCTATCTAAAGAATTTCAGTTCTAAATAAAGTCCTTATAAATAAATCTAAATAAACACAGCTGTGATATTTCAGAGAGTAATGTTCTTTCTGTGCCTCCCTAGTGGCACAGACAAGATCATATCAGTGTAAGAGTTTAAACTTGTCTTTCTAGAAAGTGGCAATTAAACCAAAGGTTTTACAAAACATCTTAAATGACTTTGCCTGTCCCTCTGTTGCTAGATCTGCTACAGATCTGCAAGGGGACATAAGCAAATTTGACTGCCTTTTCTAGGGGCATGTCTATGGTGCAAGCTCCCCCTGCCAGTGCTCCAAGCCAAACAGTTCCTGCATTGCTGTAGCTGGTGCTGTGCTGAGTCCAGGCTCCTCAGTCCTGCAGAGAGGCAGAAGACATCTGATGGAGCTTTTGACCACAATAAGAGGGCTGAGGAAATGGCTAAATCTTGACCAGGTCTGCCTGTTAAGTTATAATGCTATCTCTGTGGTCAGATAACATCACGTACTCCAGCTCATTTGTACTGCATGATGGAACTCTGCAAAAAGGCTAACCATTAATGTCATGCCAACCATAAATGTTACTCTGACGTAATTCATTGTATTGTTGGAATAAAATGCTCCAAATGACAATACGTTTGCTGGTTTTAAATGTCACCAAAATGTCCATAACATCTTGAGAAAGCATTTATACATCATTTTCATTCATTATAAAATAAAGGAAGCTTTCTTTGTAATAATTTTGAGGTAAGAACCTGATCCAGCTAATATAACTGTAGAGGTTATTTGTTGATTTTATAAAAAAATAAGGTACATTTTGGCTCTGGAATTGTCAAAGTTTTGTGGGGTTTTTTTGTTGTTTTTTTGTTGTTGTTGTTTTTGTTTGTTTGTTCGTTTGTTTTGTTTTTTGTTTTTTGTTTTTTTTTTCAATCTCAGTATATAATGTGCAGAAAGCTAGTTAAAAAATCCTGGATATTGCTGAGGTTAAGCCAAAAATTCACTACACAGCTTAATCCTATCCAGATTAAAAAAATCTATCTGCTTAGAAAACCAAGACCTTTGTGGCTGGAGAGAAGATATCTCTCAGTAACAATGTAATAGTAGATAATATTAATCCAGCTACCTCCCATTTAGGGGATAGAATAGTTAATTTTGAATTAAGCCTTTTTGTTTTCTCTGTAAGGTATCATATACCATTCAATTACATGACAACACGGCCAGAGTGCAGGGAATGCACTATGAATTTCCAAAGACCGAATAGCTGAGTGATTTCCTTTAATTCCCATAACTTTCAAACAAGGTCATGGTTACTTGACACTACAGCTCAGTTGAAAGGAACAGTTCAAATGGGTCAACTGAGTAAGCATGTTAAGGGAAGAAAGTGCCCCGATCATTTATTTTAAACTTGCCAATACCAGTTCTGTGTATTTCTGTCTAGTATTCCAATACATGGGCAGAATTAGCCATAACAATAACACACCAACATCTCTCTTAGCTTGTAGCGAAAAATCTGAAAATGTGCAGTTGGTCTCCGTAACATGGATCACCTTCCAATTAAAGAAATGAAAACATGCAGAGTTCAGAGTGATTAAGATCATGTCATTTTTAAAGTCCCAATGCTTTCCAGAGGCCTCTTGTTCTCTGGCACCCATCTTGCTTTAGCTGTTTCTCAGGCTTGGTAATGTGCTCACAGGTTTCTTACACAAACATCTAAGAACATTAAAAAGTTTGTATGATGGAATTACAGACAGCAAAAATGGTTTCTTCTGTGACTGAGATGAGACATAAGAAAACTCCAGAGGAGAACGACAGGTGATGCAGAAATTGGAGAAATCCTGAAGGCAGAGAATCTCTCTCCAGTGACTTGATGGACTGTGCATCCCTGAGGGTAATGTTTGCTAGATGCTTTTGCATTCTGGATGCTTAAATGTCAGAAATTACCACTGATTCACAAGATTACCTATATTGTCTGCAGCTCCTATATACTGAAGGTGCAATGTGCCATCAGAGTGGAGTAAGACTATCAGAATTTGACACTGAGCCAATGCATTAGGGTTAGGATGGTTGGTAGACACTCCTCTAATCTTGTGAAACCTACCAGCTGCCAAGAATACTATGACTTGAACATTAGATATTCCCAACTCATTATCTGGTTTTCCACAGAGAGGATCATATTGTGTGCTATACCTTTGAATTTCAGCTTTTCCCACCTAAGTATTCAGTTATGAATTTCATATTTCTGTCAAACAGAAACAAGGAGAAAAATTAAATTAGACAAGAGAAGGATATATGACAACAGAAGGGTAACTGCTTGAGGCAACTGAGTTAGTTAGCTTGTTTCTTTGATTTATTAAATAAATCAGCTCGTATTCCTAACCTAAACATCAATTTTATTTTGCTTACTTTGTCTCATATTGATGAGTTCACTGATTATTCTGAAATATCTCCCCTAAATCTCCCTAAAGGTTTAGAAAGACTAAAGGGAAATAAATCAATGACAACATGCCAAGGTCGATCACAATGGG
This sequence comes from Streptopelia decaocto, assembly GCF_964273445.1. Taxonomy (NCBI): domain Eukaryota; kingdom Metazoa; phylum Chordata; class Aves; order Columbiformes; family Columbidae; genus Streptopelia; species Streptopelia decaocto. Next base: position 100,361,664 of record NC_138656.1, on the reverse strand, counting down.
TGCTATTCTAATTCATTTGATACAGGTCAGCTCATATCATGAAGCTGGAAAGTTGACATTGATTTAATTAACTGCAGCACATTGTACTGTTTTAAAAGGAGATATTCTTTCCATGTCTTAGATATACAATTTATGACATACCCAAAGCAAAAAGTTACAATTGTAAAATTAGAAAAGACTATAGAAAAATTGACTCACTGAATAAAAAACTGCTTCCAGTTTAGTTTGATTGAAGAGAGGTAGAGACAATCTCACTGAGAGCTAACAGAATCAGACAGTAGCAATGGTGAAGTGATTGATTTTTGTTGCAAATTTAAAACACATAGAACAAAGCAGAATACAAGTGCTCTGAATCTAAATCCACAAAAATTACAAGGGACAAAAAACCCCATCATTCATTAAATCAAAATCTAGACAGAGAAATAGTAACATTAATTGTGATGCCCAGCCAGACTTGAAACACCTCTGTTCTTCACTTATTTTAATACTATTCAGTTGATGTTCAGGTCTGAGCCCAGAGTGTACGTTGCCACCTTAGCTGGTTTCCTTAGCACTGGAAGAAGTCAGTGAGAGAAGTAAATGCAAAATTGCAACCAAACCTCAGCTGTGAAAGCAAAAATCTCAGCCAAGGAAGAGCCCTGTGTGACCCTCTGGTTGAATGGTCTCCTTCATGATGTGTCCATCCTTTCTGTGCTGTGAGTAGGTACTGATACAGAATCATAGAATTACTTAGGTTGGAAAGACCTTTAAGATCACTGAGTCCAACCTAACACTGTCGAGTCCACTAATAAACCATGTCCCTAAGTGCCACATCTACGTATCTTTAAATACCTCCAGGGATGGTGACTCCACCTCTTCCCTGGGCAGCCTGTTCCAATGCTGGACAACCTTTTCAGTGAAGGAGTGTTTCTTAATATCCAATCTAAACTTCTCCTGGCACAACTTGAGGCCATTTCCCCTCATCCTATCACTTGTTATTTAGGAGAAGAGACCAACACCCTCCATGCTACAGCCTCCTTTCAGGTAGTTGTAGAGAGTGATAACATCTTCCCTGACCCTCCATTTCTCCACACCAAACCACCTCAGTTTCCTCAGCTGCTTCTCCTAGGATTTGTTCTCTTGACCATTCACCAATGCAGCTTCTTTGATCTCCTTTTACACACTCTAGCACTTCAATGTCTTTCTTGTAGTGAGGGGCCCAAAACTGAAGATAGTATTTGAGATGCAGCCTCACCAGTGCTGAGTACAGAGGAACAATCACTTCCCTAGTCCTGCTGGCCACACTATTCCTGATACAAGCCAGGATGCTTTTGGCCTTTTTGGCTACCTGGGCACACTGCTGGCTCATCAGCACCCTCTTTTCCACTGGGCAGCTTTCCAGACACTCTTCCCTGAGCTTATGGGGATTACTCAGAAAAATGTACTTCTACAGCATCACCTGAGCCACTCCAGGGAAAGCTGTAGGACACCCATGATGTGCCTTTTTCCTCCCTCTTCTCATGTAATTCCATTCTACCCTCCCCCAGGAGTATGAGAAGAGGGAGCAGAAACTAAACCAGAGCTTAGACCTAATTCACCACTTTTTAGGCTGTGCACTCATGCTAGAGGGCACAAGCAACCTGTAGCCAGGCCCCTGGCCACAGCTGCCACTGTGGAAGCATGTGCTCAGCTGGAGCCTGAGATGGTGCACCTTCCACATTCCTGCAAGTCTGCCTTTCCTCCTTGGTGTTGCAGCCAGCTGCTGCCTACTCTGGGAGTACATATGGGGTTACCTCCTCTGGAGATTAACCTAAAAATACTTCAATCAGCATGGTGACACTTAGTGACATTGATGACACTGAGACAGACTGACTGCCAAACACAGTGCACAAACAGTGAATTATGCCTCCAGAGAACATACAAATGGTTTGACACGTACCTGCAGGGGCAGAAATAAACTCGTGCTTTAATCCACAAGTATAAAAAGGGACAATGATATTTCTATAACAGAACCCACATGCTCATCAAAATAAAATGAATAGATTCAAACCATGATTCAAACCAACAACTATGGCTGGTTCAAACCAAAAATTTATGTTCAAAATGAGATTCTCCCCTAAATATTCACTGGTTCTAGTTCTATATTTTTTAGTCCAGTGAAAATCTGGGGTTTATTTCACTGTAAGACCCCCTTTCTATTTCAGCATGTTGGTGAACTAGCCTCAGGCTCAGATTTTTTCAACACCTGCAGAATTATAATTCCTTTTTCTGTTCCCACTCTAAAATAAAAATCAGGAATTGTTATTCCCAGTATCCCTGGGGCTCATTCATTCATAATCAGGGATAATAAAGAGACATAAAAAGCAGACATAGAGTATTTAGTTTTTTTCTACCAAGGCTGTCCTGAAATCAAATAATTCAAAATCAGAAAGAAAATTGTAGCATGACTCAAAGTATGTTTCTCCCATCTGTTTTCTGGAATATGTTTGGTTTTATTGCAATTTTCTTTATTTCCTTTTGTAAGGTTTTGTAACTTTAAAATATTGGAAGCATCCAAAACTACATGTACAGCAGAAGAAAAATAAATTAATACCAAATGTATTAATTTATTAACACCCCCTCAAAAAACAAAGAAACAACTGCTTTTCTACTGGAAATAGAAAAAAAAATGGCACTAATATTTTTCAGTCACCTTCCTCCTTTTGGCTGCATACACACATCTGACACACACACACACACACATACAGAGTATTAACCTGTATCTATTGGAAATATTTATCAGGGCAAGCTAGATTTTCTAAGTCGGCATTAACACAGTTTAAAACTAATGAGATGGGAAACAAAGTAAACATGAGAAATGCATAAAATCACGAACTTGATTTTTATGTCAAACATCTAACTTCAAACCCAGTATTTTTGAACTGATTTACTCCAGATTTACTCCAGATTTATACCATTTTAATGGATCTTTAAGGACTGATGATTACTGCAGCTAATTGTTCAGATTGGAACAATCAGGATGCACTAAATTCAGCAGCATGAAGCAGTCCAGTGTTGGCTTGGCTAGAGACTGGACTCAAGAGTAGAGATAACATAAACAAAGACCATTCAGACTTGCATTATCTTGCCATGTAACTTCTTGTTCACTGTGAGGAGAAGCCATTTTAAGTAAATGAGGAAAATGAGAGCTTGAATGAATTTTTGGGAGGCATAACAGACACTTGCAATAAAATGGAGTTTTGTCCAAAGAATTACTTTGTTGTCAGATTGGAACTGCTTTTATTGCCTCTATGAAAATCCTCAGGATTGTTTTAAGCCAATATGTAACAACTAATAGCTTGTAAAAGTTTGCAGGCTGCCAGAAAGACAGATAGGTTTCAAAGCAGTTAAATTTCAAAAGCCATAAAAATAGTATGTTTAAGAAATATGTTTAAGCCTACCTATTAGCTTTGAGATAAGAAAGGAATAACTGAACATGTACAGTCCATGCTGCCTACATGTACAACATTTGACAAAGTATTTTCATCAGATAGCGATGCTTTGGAAGAAAAAGGAGCTGGTAAGAGAAAATGGATGAGACATATCTCTTTGTTCCAGAGGTCTGAAGTCTTCAGATAGCACAACAGCATGCAAGCTGAACTGTAACTCTCTGGTGATTTGCAGGTATGTAAAACACAATAGACAACAACCCCTGCCACTACATGGGATGCTACAGAAGCAGACAAATCTTCATGGAGCACAAACTACCCGATTCCTTGCCTCTAGGTAGAGGATCCTGTTCAAGACACCTCTTTTGGATGGTTATCCAGCTGCTAGATAGAGCCTCAGGAACAGCAGTGGCAAGATCCAATTTTTTTAGGAGCTGGGAGGCCATTAGGCGTTTTTAGTGGATACATTTCACAGAGAGTCTATAGATCCAGGTTTGTACCTCTGAGATTAGTGTGAGCTCAGTTACTGACTTTGACGGGAGATCAGGCTGCTAGAGGAGCTGGAAAACAGCCCTGATCCCCCAAAACTACAAGGATTTGGCAGTGTTTCATTTCTTATACAGAAAGAAAATGGTATATTTAAAAAAAAAAAAAAAAAAAAGAACTGAAAAGGTCTATTTCCATGCAACTTTATTTCAGAGCACGCAGTTTAGATCCTTGTTACCCACAATTCAGAATTTTGCTCCCATAGCTCAAGCAAGCAACCTGACTGTAAGAAAGCTTCAAACTCTGGTATGGGTGAACTCTTTATTTCTTTTTAACTTATTTTGAGCAAGAAACATCCTCAACAAAAAGCAGCATTTTAGTTTAATTATTCCTAAAAATATATTTCAGACTTTGTGAAAGACGTTTTCAATGTAAACAGAATGGACATTTTAACCTTTTGGTGCTATCTTTAGTTTTGCAGTGAAATATTACATTTTTACCACATAGAATTCAATATCTAAAGTCCAAATTAAGGTTTGTGAAATCTCTGTGTATAACAGAAAATACAAACCATAAAAACATGGTACAAGAGACTTAATCAGAAAGTTTTTTCTCCTACATTTCCTAAACAAAATAGTTTGTCCCACTGCTCACCGTTCTGTGAATCCAAAGGCTTATGTGAGGACTTTAATAAATCACGAGGAACTGTTATATGACAAGCTAAAAATTAGGAAGGTGTTAAGTCTGTACAGTTTCCAAGTAATTCAGTTCTTTACAAGAAAATAGTCTGACGGTTTTGCCAATGAAAGAGTTTTCCATGATTGTGTTGTGTTTCTGAAAAAAAACAAACAGGCTCCTAGTTAGATATTAGTCTTCTCTTATTCCAACACATGGTAGCATATAGGACCACCAAACATACCAATTAGGAATTCATAATTATTAATACATTCAAAATCATCTGAACCAGCTGGATCTGAAAGGTTAAATTTGTTTTATTATTTATAACAATATTAGCAATCCTAGCCAATTATATGCTTCTCTGGTTTCTTCTTTCTTTGGTAAAAGTGGCTGTGCATGTTACAAGGCAGAACAGATGCTCCATAGATGGCACAGGGAGGAGCCAGAAGCAAGGTGGCAGCTGGAGAACTGCCCTCACTCAGGGGCAGGAGCAGGGGCAGGGGCAGGGGCAGGGACAGGGACAGGGGCAGGCACTTCCCTGCTGTGAGAACTTGCACCCAGGGTGGGTGCTCCAAGGGCTGGCTAACCACAAGGCAGATGAAGACCAAAGGAGCCCTGAGCCATGACAACTTTCCTGGTGAAGGAGCTCTTGCAGCCTCCCACTAGCACTATGCTTCAAGAGCACATCACACGTCATCTCTTCCACCCCAGTCGTGGCTGCTCTTTTCCTAGAAAAGTTCTCCAACAAACCCTGGCCTTTGTGGCACAGCTTGACCTATAGAAAGGGGACTGAAGTGTATCTTTTAACATGGAATCTGAGATTACCTTTGGTAATTCTGAATCCTCCTACATTATGGGAAAGTTTAAAGAGCAGATCTGATCATTATGATGTTGAATTTCTAAGAAACCTGCAACAGAATTAAGGGAAATAAATACAAATTATGGTATTTAAAGAAAAGGAAAATACCCAGGGGACTTTTTTAGAGCATTTGTCTAGAGGTGATCTGAGAAGAGGATGGTGAAGGAAGCAGCCAAATTTATAACTGGGGACAGAGGTTAAAAGTTTCCTTTTAAAATACTTTCAGATTTATACTCCAGTTTATAAGAAATTTAAGGATTGGAGTGCAATTATTGAGCTCCAACTGACTTCCTTAGAGCTGCTCATGTGAGGAAAGTGAGCAGGATTTGGCCATAAAACAGAAAGCCTTTTGGCCTTGTTTTCATTGCCAAATATTTTCTAATTGATACTGCATGTAATCTCTGCCCTCTGCTAATACACTAAATAGTCAATGCTATCCAAGCCCATGACTCATTTTCTGCCGAAGACATGATTTTGTTTGTATCACTGCCACAGGGATGATGAGGGAGTGGGAAGGCGTCGTGATGTTGGACTGCTCCTTCCTCACGTGGCGTCATTTGTGTTATTCCACACTCGCTAATGGAGAGGTCACAGCCGACTTAGCTGCAGTCCCCTGGTAAATCCCTACCCAGACATAATCCCCTGCACCTTGAAGAAGATGGGATTCCTCTGCTTTCTCCAAACATTGCTTTATGTCCCTGCAACTACCAGCCAGCTTTAAAGACAAACTGATTATCCAAATCCTTACAAATTACATGTGACCTTTGGAAAGCTCCCTAATTAGGGAGAAAGTACTCCAGGGCTTGGAAACCCACGATGTCCTGAAGAGAAATGGGCCATACTTTGAACATCTCCATTAATTTTGGTAAATTCTGGTATAAACTCCAAGACAGGATTGTGATTTACTGGGTATTTTGTTCCATTTTTTTGATTAATACTGTTGGTTTGCAACATTAAAAGCTTACTAAGGAAACATGTTCAACTTCACTGCATAATGAAAGAGTATTTTCAGTACATAAAATCTGAGACTTAAGACCAGTCTCTAAAGTCAAATTCCCAACAGTTGCCTATTCTCTGATGGTATTCCTATATGTTATGAGACCAGCTGTATGGAAAAAAGGTACCTTAATTCTACATTCACATCTCAGAAACTGTCCATACCATCTCTCAGTTGTACAATTCTTGATGGTGGTCCTTGAAGATGACTCTATATCGACCTTTTTGCATCTAGGAAACAGTGAAACTACTGAATAAACCTATCATAGCAGGTATTGATGATACCTAATGATTCATGAAAACAAAAGATCTTGCTGTTAAGATTTTTGTCACCTGTCTTCCACTACTATTGTCTAATTTTGTAATATTTACATTGGCTTCATAGGAGGTGTCAAAATTTCAGGAATTATCAGAAAAAGTTAGTTATTTTAAATCTAACACAACCTCCTATCAAATAGAAGCACTAGCACTCTTAAAGCATCTTTGAACTAATTTTTTTTGAAGTTAAGAAGATCTTAAAACATTGCAAATCATGCAATTGTGAATGTGAATAAAGCCCAGATACTAAGAATGTTAATGCATTTTTCCTATAATAAGTCATCCTGGTAGCCAAAATATGCACCTAATTTCTTATCTAATTGAGACTTTCAGCCACTACAGCTTCTTTATGTTTTTTTTTTCTTGCTACATTCAAAATATTATTTGCTCCCACCTTGTGTTGCTCTTTGATAAGTGAAGCAGACTGAGCGCTTCGAGTGCCACTCAATAACATCAGCTTGTTTGTTTTCTAATCATTCTTCTATGAACACTCCTCAGCAATAAACAGCCTGCATGAACCACACACTCCAAAACAGGACAGAGAGGGTGGGATTTCTCTCACTCAAACTGCAGTCCAGACGGCTCCCTGCAAGGTAGTCACACTGAGCTGTCTTTATAGTCAGTGAGAAGAAAGAGCCTCTTTTTATGTGTGATTCACTGGGTACTTTGTATGTTTGAGATAAGATGAATAATACCCTAGAAGTGCCCTTTTGTAGATAACCAAATCACTTCAATGAGTTCCAGTGTTCCAGAAGTGGTAGCATCAGTAAAAAATACATATGCAAAGTTCTTTATCCTACTTGATTTCCTCAATTTACGTACACAGCAGTTGTGTTTAGCTCTTTGTCCAGAGTGTTCCCAGAAGACTTCACATTTTGCTGTTCATTCTCCATGAACAAAAGTCAGGATGCAATTCCCCATATATGTGTATATATGCTATATTTCTCACTGTAGTCTATGCATTTTTATTATACATAGACTGCTTTGGTTTGGCCCCAGATGACAGCTAAGTACCACACAGCTGCTAGCTCAGTCTCACCCCCTGGTGGGGTGGGGGAGAGAATCAGAAGAGTAAAAAAGCAAAAAGTAAAAGTGAAAAAACGTGTGTTGAAACAAAGACAGTTTAATCAGTAAAGCAGAAGCCACATCGACAAGCAAAACAAAATGAGGAATTCATTCACTGCTTCCCATCAGCAGGCAGGTGTTCGGCCATCTCCAGGACAGCCAGGCTCCATCACACTGAATGGTGACTTGGGAAGATAAAACACCATCACTCTGAACATCTCCCCCTTCCTTCTTCTTCCCCCAGTATATATACTGAGCATGACATCATAAGGTATGGAATACTCCTTTGGCCAGTTTGGGTCAGCTGTCCTGATTGTGCCCCCTTCCAGCTATAAAGTCCTTGACTACTTAGTAACAACTTAAACATCAGCGTGTTATCAACATCCTTCTCAATCTAAATCCAAAACACAGCACTATACCAGCTACTGGGAAGAAAATTAACTGTATCCCAGTCAAAACCAGGACATATACATATAGATAAAAAGTACATTGTACTTAGTATAGTTTGCAAGGTTCAATGTATTTGACATGTTTTTTGCTTGTTTCAGAGGACTGAGTCAAGTAGTACCATACCAATGACTTTCAATTCAATGCTACTGCTCCCCAGGTTTTTGTGTTTTATATACAATCCCTCTGATACTTTTAGGTTTTGTTGCAAATCACTGATAAAAAACGGTCAACAGCTAGGTTTGGGAACATATTTCTGTTAGAAACTGAACTGGGATTCCACATCCAGTGTTAAACTGGGATCTGTCAGATCTTAAAACATCATGCTTTACAATATGTTGCATGTGTATTATTCAGAGTTTGTTAGAAGTAAATCCACTAGGTGCATACTCAAATTGTTGAATTTAAAGATACTGCTGCAACAGTACTGCTATTATTAGTAAATCTAGAAAGTTAATTAAAAAAAAGAAAAGACAAGACAGAAATATTAAAGAAGCCATGCCATCTCTTTTTTTCTACTAATAGTAGTTCTATGACTTCATAAATCATTAAAGGTATCATGGGGTTTGTCTGTAAAAAGAATTGGAATGAGTGTAAGACTGACTTCAGGGAACCAGTGTTAGACTTAACTACTTGCCACTGTGGAAAGGGATTATATTTTTTCACATATTCATACATGTAACACACACACATGCATGGGCAGACAAGTACACAGTTGTTTCATATATGTTAGTATCTGTGTTAAATCAAAAATCTCTTGGCAAAAGTTTGGTCTCAAACTTCAGCCAAGGGCAGAGAACTCATTAGTCAACTGTGATACAGAAGATACTGATTTCCTCACACTATTGATGGAGTATCTCTCATTTATTTTATATGGATAGTAGTGATACACTTCAATAATCATTGTAGATTCTATTCTCCAAATAAGGAAATATGTGATATCTTCATAGGTCTTCCGAATTCTTATGTGGGCAATTTAACAGCATAGGTGCATGAAACAGCTGCTGTTAATGTACAAAATGCCCCGAGAAGGTGATCTGCCAATGTCTATTAGTTTCAGAATGCTTTTATCATAGCAAGAGGGCTTTTTCATTCAAATTAATTGCTAAAATATTAACAGTTCCTCCAGAATCTTTCTCAAGAAATGGTTTAGAATAATCTTGTTAGCATTTCTTTCTTTAGAAACACCAATTCACCAGATAGGTGCAGTTTATCAGAAAGGGAAACCTATGATAAATTTCCATTACCACTATTCGAGTTGTTTTCTGAAATTCTAAAGTATTCTCTTACAGTATTTTCTCAACAGAAGTCCACATTTTCCTGATTAAGATAACCTTACTTACAGAAGCTAAGAAAAATATTTTGAAGACCCCCCCCCCAGATGAAATATTTTTCAAAATTAGTGGAAGGAAACAATTCAATATGATATCATATTACTGTTTATCTATGTGTGTGCATTTTACGTATGACAAAAATAAACATACAAAAGTGTATGTCTCTATTAACTCACATTAAAAGTGCTGAATAGCAAATCCATAGCAGAGATTATAAGAACAAGCAAACAGTTTTACTTCTTCAAACTACCTTCTGAAAATCAGTGGTTTATTGCTCAGTGACTATCAGACATTTAATAAGCATGAAAGACTTTCCTTTCAGGGCATAATCTCTGGTTTTGAATATATGCAAACCTTTAGCTTTTACAGCATCGTATAATGAAGTATTCAAGAATAGCCATGTATTTTATGCCACTTGCAAACTTCATAGCATGCTCCCAACTATTTTTTTCACTTGAAATAATGAATAATTGCCTATCTACCTTCTCAGCATCTCTCACCATGGCCAGCCATACATATGTGTCCTAGGCTGAAAAACCCTTGAAAACCCTATTTATTGTTTCTTATACAAAATATGGTCTATATCTTTTAGATTCATTTCTTAAACACTTTTGACGGTGTAATTTTGTATCCTGGTTTAGTCTGGAAAAAATGTTTGAAATATAAAAAAATATTCTTTGGGGATGGAAAAATAATTATCCGTCTAGCTCTAACTTTCAATTCTTTTTTACTATCAAAAACAAAGAATACAAAATCCACAAACATGTATAATACATCTGGAAACAGGTACTTCAGCATAGAGACAGACTTAGACAACAAAATAAATTTACTCTCCCTGACTTCCTCAGGTGATTTGTTGCCACACAAGCTTCTTCTATTTTATTTTCATTAAATGTATTCACCATTAATTATTATTACTGTCTGTTCCAGTTGGGCTCCAGTTTGTAGTGCTATAAATTAGAAGCAGTTTTGCAGAAAACAGTACGATTTTGCTTTAGATTATAAACTTGGATATATTCTACTGTTTTCACTCAGGCCTGATGGAACTTTATAAGCAGTAAAGTCTGTAAAAAAAACCTGGTTTAACCTCAGAAGTCAAGCCACTATCATGAGTAACAGAGTTTCCAAATGGCGTTAACATTTATGGACGCCTGTCATGGTTTAACACCAGTCAGCAGCTAGGACCACTGAGCCACTTGCTCATCCTCGCTCCTGCCCAAGTGGGAAATGGGAAAGAATTGAAAGAGAAGGGAGAAACTCGTGAGTTGAGATTAAAATAAGTTTAATAAGACAGCACAAGAAGAGAAAATATTATTATTATTACTAATAACAACAACAGTAATAATAACTACTATTATTCATTATATATATGTATATATATGCATATATATATATATGAAATGATGCACAATGTCTCATACATATGACCCCAGAGGTGCTGACACCCAGGCACCAGTTGCACCGAACAGCTGATCCTGGAAAAAAAAGGATCATCAGTTATGAACAGACAGTCACAGAAGGAGAGCAAAAAGGCAAAAATCAGAGCCAGAAATGCCAGCTCCAGCTATATAGAGAGCATGACACTAGTAAAGAATATCTCATTGGCCAGCCTGGATGTCCATGTAGGTTCTGCCCTGTTATGCTCCCTTCCAGCTTCTATGTTCAACTGCCATTGAAAAAGTCCTTGGTCTCCTTGGCAAAAGTCAAAACATTAGTGAGTTCTCACATTCTTTTCACATCAACTTCAAAACACAACCTAGCTACTGGAAATCTAAAATTAACTCTGTCTCAGGGAAGATTAATTGTTTCCCATGGGAGGTTCAGTGTGTTATCACATTATTCTTATACTAAATCCAAAACAAAAGACTGTGCTAGCTATTAAAAATAAAATATTCTAACTACTATGAAGAAAATTAACTCGATCCTAATAAAACCAGCGTAACACCCAAATTAAAAAGTGTAATTTCCAAAAATATTTAGCAGATCTTCAGCAGATTAAGTCATTTTCAAATGGTTTATGTGTACATATTGAAGAAAAAACAATAATGATTTTCGAAAATCAAATGGTCTCATGCACTGATTCTGCAAGCTTACTATTCTGGTCACACCAAAGCCTCTATTGCTTTTAACTAACATGATTCTTGATGTGTTCTGTACCATCTGCATAAAAAAATTTTTATAGTTCTTTACTTAAGGATGAAGTAAAATAAGTTAGGTATCAGACAAAGTCAATTGGTTGAAAGGGAATACTTGTAGGAAAATAAACTTTGAAAAAAAGGAATGTATATGCTTTCTCCCGATACCTTCAAGCCAAGCGTATGTTCTTCTCCAGAAGCTATGTTTCACCAATAATAGATAATAAGAGGTCAATTTCGCAATGACTGTGTAGTATGTAATGAATGTTGCTATGCACAGGAAGAGACATTGACCCTGTTTACCTTACCCTTTTTTTGTTTGTTTTTCAACTTTGAGAGCTTATCTGTGGACAAGTTGTCATGGGTGACTTCATAGCATATGAAGGATTGAAATGCGCCTCAGATACGGAGACACAGACTGAATGACAAAAGCAAGAACATGACATTTCAGTTAAGTGCACAATAAAACTGCATAAGAAACAAAAAGTTTTTGCATGGGAGTGGCATTGGATAAACCAAATAATTTATTATTAAGCAACTATTTTTAGTTATGCTCAATTCATCCACAGCTTATTTTAAGATTTCTAAATTTTGCTGTTGATTTAAGACTGCAAGAGAATTACTATCTAAACACAAGCAAATTATGAAATTCTAAAAGTTGCTGTGAAACAGAGTTGCCACCTCTAGTTGGCTGCTCCACCTGCAGAACTTGCGTAACAGGAGAAGTGGGATGGGGAAAGTACAAGAGAGAAAGGACATATCATTGCACTGGAAGTCTTTCTGTTAATTATTAAATCATCTTGTGGTAGGTTACATTTAAGAAATTAAGAAGTTTAACAAGTTAACAAAGTGAGCAGTATTTTACTCTAGGTCTCAGCAAGACTAGTTTATAGATTGAATAGACTGTACAGTATACCAGCATCATGTCCCTGAAATATACTGATATTTGAGAATGTCATTCTAGGTAAAAATAGCTCTTCTTGTAAAACATTTCCCCTTTCTGGACCACCATTAAGTGTATCTATGCAGCACGATATGGGACCATGATAGAAATAGCTGAATTACCGCTGAGCAACCTAAAGCAAAGATGTGTGCAAAATTAAAGGCTGAGCTCCTGGAAGCAGTAAAGGCAGGTTAATGTGTCGCTGTCCCTTCTCACAGCATTGCAGTGGGGACAGACACACGGCTACACCTTTTCTGTTTTCAGAGCTATCATGTTCAGAGAACTCTGCAGAACACTGGTATGCAGGCTGGAGTCAAGCCTTGAAGGCAGTGAATTTTATTTTATAGATACATCCTTTCTCAGTTCTTGTGTAACAATAATAACAATTAAAAAAAGTGAGGGTGACATCATTTTGTGTGAGCGAGTAGTTAACTGCTTTAAAGTGTTTCTCACACATTTGTAATTTACTGAAAATGATTGCAGGAGTGAGTTGAGAACATTGGTGAAGAGACACAATGAGAAGCAGATTCCTTAATTCAGTTTAACATCAAAGTCCTTTCCAAGCAGCAGAAATGGTTTATAAAAGCCCTTGCATGGACTCTACAGCTGCCTGTACTGATTTTGCTTTTCCCACTAGCTGTGTTTTATCGCCTCTCACAAAGCTCCTTTCAAGTGCGTGTCTACTCTCAACTGGTCAAGAAATATTAGAACTTCATAGAATTTCATCAGGATAATGTGCTGCATTCCTCCTCTTACAAGCCCTGTAATATTAATAGTTTTGACTCTAAATACTCTCTTACACTGATGAGAAAAAAAAAAAAAAAAAAAGAGAGAGAGGTGATTTAATAAATACAAGGAAAGAAAAAAACTGAAAATCTGAGCAGCTGTAGACTGTAGAGAGTATGCAAGAATATGAAGGACAAGGATATATTTGCTGCCTTCAATATTTATTTATTTGTTTGTTTATTTGTTTGTATTCTGGCAGCCACAGCCAGGGGGTGAATAGATCTACTTTGTTAAAGAAATACGTGATATTTTAGGTCAGAAACTCAGGCTGAGGAATGAAGAGATAACTTTCATGTCAAGTTTTGAATTGCTACCAGTGGCTAATATTTGTGAGAACTCAAATATTTCCCAGAGCTGTATCCACCACTGCAATCCTAGACTGTATTGCTGAAGCTACATACTTGTGCAACATCCCACATTTTCCTTAATTCTGAGCACTCAACCCTCTGTGCTACTGACCATGAAAACATGCTGGAAGCAAAATGACTAGAAACACTTTAGATTTGGGTCCATATTCTGCCATTTGAGAAAGCTTCTGTGTGTTACAAATCTATAAAATGTTCTAAAATTACTAGATACCTAAATAACTGTCAATCTATTCTCAGAAACATGAAATCTGGACTTTTCCTTAGGGTAAAAGGCACATTATTCAACCTAAAGAAAATGAAAGCAGCATGTCATAATGTGGCAGAGTAAAGCACTACTCAAAATTCATAAAGCCATCACTCTCTAAGCAGTGCCTTTTAGCCCTGTGTTTCTAAAGGTGTGGCTATTTTCAGGGTTCCATTGAAATAATTTTTCAGTGGCACCTCACGGAAGTCTCTGTAAATGCAACATACATGTCCTCTTGAAGCCTGCGACTATTCCAGTCTTGGCTCACAGTGGACTTTGAAAACTAGAAGTCTGCTGGTACCATACCAAAATACCTTGAGCTATTTACCAGCCTTCCGCTGTGTCACCATTAAGGCCACAGATTGGGTGGGCAAGAATTTGTAGGGGAACACAGCTCAGACAGCTGATCCCACATGATTAAAGGGATATTCTACATCATATGATGTCGAGGTCAGCAATAAAAAGGTCAGGGAAAGGAGGATAAAGGGTGTTACTAGTGTTTATGGAATTTCTATTCCCAAGTAAACATTACAGGTGCTGAGGCCCTGGTTTTCAGGATGTGTCTGGATACCTGCCAAAGAGAAGCAGTGAATGAATTCCTCTTTTTTTGGTTTGCTTACACATGCATGTTTTGCTTTCCCTTTGCTTTCCCCCCATCTGTATCCAGATCCATGAGTCTTATTGCCCTCCTTCTGTTTTCATCCCATCCCAGAGTAGGAGGGAGTGAGCAAGAAGCTGGATGGGTGTTTGGTTGGTAGCCAAGGTTAACCCAACACAAAATCTTAGAGGTTGTCCATACCAGTCATGCTTACTGTGCTTTTCACTACATTAGTAATGTTTCTAAAATAGTCAATATGCTCTTCCAAAAGCTAGCACTTATCAGTAGCACGGCTGTTTAATCAGATGGTTTTAAGATATACACATCAAATCTAATGGCTTAGTAGTGGCCTGCTTTTTTACCCTGTGCATGTGGCAACGGAATGTGGTCTATGCAGACACAGTTTCTGATTCAAATTTTCTTTTAAATTGGCCTAGCAATTCTAAAGTGCCTACATAATCAGCAATCAAATATTTTGAAAAAGACATACCTCATCCCATGAGTTGTTAAATACAGACTTTTCAGGGACTTATTTGTTCCTCTAGAAATAATTTTACCACACACTTTCCCCCTACATCAGTTTTCTATCTGATTATCTGTGAAATGAAAAAGATAACTCTACGGCTGTATTTCTAAGATGTAAGCCTACCTTCAGTCCCAATGCTATATATAAGTATGTCATACGAGTAAGTCAGAGAAAATTAACTTGCAATCATATTGCTATAAAAAAATATAATCTTTCTTCTCCAACTTTTTGCACGTCATTTTTATGCCATGGGAGACAGTACCATCATCTTATAGCTTGGGCAGGCCTAAACAGTCCTGCCACATTGGTTGATGGCCATTACATGAAATTCTGAAGCCCCTTGGCTGATGAGAGGACAGTCATGTGTCACCGTGCTGATCTTGATCAGGATTCCAAATGCATATACATTTATTTATTATCCATTTATCTTATATTTACTCAACTTTTTTAAGGAATATAGAAGATCTAAAATTGAAACTAGGAGGATTAAGTTTGTTCATGAATTTTTGTATCCTTTTCTTTCTTTGAGTAACAAAAGATATGGAAAACTTACCTGTGCCTCTGTCACTAGCCACAATTTACAGACTGACTTAAAATAATCAATATATTCTCAGTTATTACAATATTCATTTGTACTCCCCCAAAATAATTGTACCTATGTAGTTTTACATATTTTTGCCCCAACAAGTTTTAAAAACCCTTTACTTTAAGGTACTAAATCCATTGTTTTGTAAGAATTGCCAATGTAAAACCACATACACTTCTTGCATAAGCATATCCTCCCCCTAAACAAATCAGTTTTAGAAAATAATAGTTTAGAGATCAGTTTAAAATCTCAGTCATCAGAATCCACATCTTCTACAATGACCAAATCTCAAAAAGAAAAGAGTGGAAGCTGCTGAATATTTAATGTATTTAGTTTCTGATATATGCCCACTGAATCGTTTTTTGGCACCTAAAGCTGTGAAGGCCTCAGCAAAATCCCATGTAGACATTATTTTAAATCTTCATTGATTGACACGTAGTGATCAAACTGAAGTACAGAGAACTGCCCTCTGTAGACCCCCAAATCTCTCCACCTGTGACTGCAGGGGGATCACAGGACAAGCTCCCTCAATATTTAAAAACATGTACAAATGAAGTACATTAGTTAGGTGGGTTAGGGCACACCTACAAATAACATCTTCCTATTTTCAAAGTCATTTTGTTGATTGTTCATACAGCACAGATACCCAATGGCAAACTGAAAGCTGACAAGTGTTTGTTGAAAACACTCGAAAAGTACTTGGAAATAAAGAGTACCTGACTGGCTCATCACGGGTTCATCTGCCACAGGAAAGCTAACCTTTGAACAAATATTATTAAGAATGAGTTATTTGATCGGGTGTAGCTTGAAGGTGGATTTCATTTCAGGTAACTGCCTCAAAGTGATGATAATTTTCTGTGCCTTATTTGCCTGTCTAAACTTCTTTGGTCTGCAGACAATAAACAATCTAGAAAAGAGCTATTGACACATTTGCAGTACTTCCTGCATTTATCAGAGTGATTCATGTTTTAAGCACACTTGTATGTTGGGTCTAGTTTTACTGAATCTATTCAGTTATTCAAATTTACATTTGTCTCTCAGTTACTCAGAGTGACAGGAATATATATAACATGAAGTCTTGAAATATGCCTCCTCATTTTCCCCTGAATATCTCCTTAACCTTTTCATTTTGCCCTTCCTACTTACTGGCCCTTTTCCCTTTGCCTTCTACTGTTCTTTACACAGCTTGATACTTTGATTAATTTTTGCTTACAGTCTGTGGAAACTTCCCTTCATTATCTTCTTTCCCTTTTCACAGTTACCTAAAACTCTTTTTTTTTTTTTCTTTTTTTTTTTTTTTAAGCTTTTCTTCTGTTTTGCTACAATGTAGATGCAAGACCAGCTCCTTCCACTTGCAGATTCCCTCTGTACCTTTTCACAAGCCTTCCTTTTCCTTCTGTTTCTGCTTGGACTCAATCCTGCTCTACTAAAATTTCTTGGGAGGTTGAGGGTTTTTTTGGTCTGGTTGGGGTTTTTTTTCTGGTTGATGTTGGGTTTTGGTTTGGGGAGGAGAAATGAGGTATCTGTCTGTGACATCTGGGCAGTGCAGAAAGTACATCCCATTTTTCCTGACTGTTTCTTAATGAATGAGAAAGAGTAAAACCCTGTGCATTGGGAAATGGAACACAAACCTGGGAATCATTTGTGTAAGATATTAGCAGACTTTTTATTGTCACACTGTCTCTGCTTATCAGATGGAACACAACTGTTGATCTGGTGGAAGCTGTATTGGGTAGCACTTGCACATCATGGGGCTTTTTAGAACTATGATAGGATATGTAGCCATGTGGAAGAAAACTCTAATGCAGGATGTCCTGCTGAATGTGTGTTATAGGAATTAAACTGTGAACTAAGCAGTTCCTTGGTGTGACTGGGAGAGTAAGGGCAGTGGTTAAGACTGGTTGCCAAATGGGTCTCAGTTGTGCAATTAAACAGATGAGCTGCTGGAATTCCCTTATGTCATTCTTGCTGCTTCAGACCATGGTATGAACAATTGGATCTCCTGGCAGTCACTTATTTCATTTCCTGCTCAGTATTCCAAATTAAAAATACCTGAATTTTGAAGTGAAACTGAGACATCAAAATGCAATGCAATGAATTGGCACTCAGGTGGACTCTTTGCCACCCCCCTCATCTACAAATAGAAAATACAGATTGGGGAGCACAGCCCACCAATCTGAACAATGGGGAGCATTTGAGCCAAACATTAATTTTTCTGACTATCCATTCTGCTGCTGGGGTTCAGGCAAAGTACAGTACTGTGACAAACTAGCCAGTAACAGCTGTGAAGTACAAAATCTTCCAACCCAACAAAGCATATATAAATATTACATGGCATATGTTGCCTTCTGTGTAGACCTTAGCTGGACACAGGGGTGAAAGTCATCTTGGCCCCAAAACTAAGTGTTTTGCATGTTTAAAACAAATTAATTCTAGATTTCCGATCAATCAAATTTTAATAGTCACAACAGGGACCAGAGCTTGGTAGATAATGAGAGTCACTTGATGTATTCTGGGAAAGCTGTTGTTGAAAACTTGCTGTGTTATGAGAAGCAAGGCCAAATATTTAAAAAACAAAGAAAAAAGCCCACCTCCAAAACCAAAATGGACCACCAAAAAAAAAAAAAATAAAAAAAAAAAAAGATAATAAGGGAGAAATAAAGGGAGAAATAGCACGGACTTATTCTTTACATTTGACAAATCCTTCAGACAAGAAGGTCTATGTATCAGGAAAAGGAAGGTTTGAGTATTAGTGGAGAAAAGATACTGGGATAATTCTTATCCAAACTGTAAGTTTGATTGGTTATTTTCACTACAGTTTGTCATGCCTGAGGTTCTGGAGGAAGGGATGAATGAGAAGGTATCTCTGGAAACACATAGTAAGGCAAAACAAAAGTTTGTGCTGAGCTATTTCCTTTGAGAAAAAAAGATAGAGTTGTGCCATGACTGATTAACCAGATGGTTGTCTAAGCATTGTCACAGTCAAGAAGATAACCATTAAGCTTGATATTCATGTCAAACCATGTTGTGGTGACTGCTTGGTTTCTAGACCAGAAAAAGACTTAGGGTACCTTGTAAATTAATCTTTTGTTACCCTGCTTGTCCAACAGAGTTGAGATACATGTTGTGTGTCTTTCAGCAGGTTGTGACCTGTCATACAGTTGCCAAATATCTTCCTTGGAATAAAATTACTGTCTGTTTAGCAGTAAGGACAAAGACTAGAGAGTAAACAAAAGTAAACAAGTTGCCTATCATACCCATAAGAGCCACAAATAACCCACATTTTGTCATGGCCTTGAGAAACCTTTCACAGTTTAGAGCTCAAAAACTTGTTCTTCTCTTTTGCTCTAATCCCCAGAGAAGTATACCTCATAAACCTGCACAGAGGGATAGTTTCCCTTCACTTTGCTCTTGGCCTTTTGCCTTCTTTCACCAAAACAAATCTTATGGTCAGGCTGAAGAGGCTGGGAGTTCTTAATTCAAGCAATGTCCCTTTATCATTCCTTTGCTGTTCACTTGCAAGTGCCTATTTTGCGCTTATGTTTAAGAAAAAGATCCACTCTTGACAGAAAACATTTCCAGTATATGTGGTAAGATGCTTTAATGGGTAGTTACACTGCTGAAAAGACAACAGCTTTACTTCTAATCTGAATTCATGTAACTTTGGGAGTCACTTCTGGTGACTCATATGATTTCTCCATGTTATATGGCAATGCCCTTCACCATCACATTTCTGCCCCTTGTATAAACTTTTAAAAATACCTGAGGCTAAGTTATCCTGTATTACTGCCTTTAGTAAGCTAACCAAACCAAAATTTTAAATTCTTTCTCTAAGAGAAACATTTTTCAATTCAGTGGTCATTCTTAACAGCTTTCCTTGGAAGAACCTCCTGTTTCCAAAAATCTTATCAAAACAAGTTCAATATGTTATGAAGCCCATGTATTAGAGAAAGATTACCTTTATCAGACACAAGAGGATTGTTTCAATAATGAGATACATGTTTTTGCATTGCATGTCTGCAAAACTGGGGGGGGTAAATGAAGCCAGCTAAACAGTTTATTCTACATACCAGTGTCAATATGGAAGGAAAGAACATGGCTAGATTCCTCAGAAACTTCTTGGAAACAAAAAGCAACTAAGCCAAACATACTTATGTGGGAAAGATCCAAGAAGTTATAGCACAATTTTAAGAGAGCCGTTAGTCTGAAAGATCAAAACAGTGTATTTGAATAATTGTCTATATATGGAGATGTTTCCGATTGTCAATTCCTGGTTAACTCCATGCGCTGGTATTCACTTTGCACAAAAACCCCTGCCCACCTATGGAGACAACCAGAAACAGTTACAGGAACAGCTTTAGTTGTGGGGCTGCAAACAGAGCCTTCACACTGCACTTGCTAGTGCTAATTAGGAAGGTTGACTTTTCTAGCAGCTTGCTCCATGTTGGAGAATGACACTTATCTGATTTTGGACCAACTATATTTTGGAAAAGCTCACACATCCCTGAAAGAAAAGAAAAAAAAAAAAAAAAAAAAAAAGAAAAAAAACCACAAACAAACAAACACACAGACAAAAAAACATATGGAAAGAATAATACAGATACAGCATGAGTATCAGACTGTGGGAGTCCTTAAAGAAAATAAGATTATGGCTACCATGACGGAGTTGCTAGGAAAGCTTTTAATGGCTTACAATTTAAAGGGTTTTAGCATAACAAATCAGAAAGATGAAACTTATTTACTGTTTAAATTCTGTGGGAAAATACTGCAGAAATGTTATCCTTGGATGCGAAAGGTTAGCGTTTGTACAGAGTACCCAGAAAACCCGGAGGGAATTCCAGCACAGGGAATACAAGCTATCATGATTTGGACTGAAAGAAACTCTGGAAAAGCACCCAGTGAATGCTCAGAGCACTCCTGTCTGTGCCCTTAGACAGAAAAACCAAACAAAAGCCTCAGCATTAGTGACACTATATAAATTCATTTAAACTAGTAACACCTGTTGCCTTTCATCTAACCATACTTCCCTGTAATCCATTATACTCAAAGCCCATAATTTTCCCAGCCTCAGAGTCTCATCTCTACAATTTGTTTGTATCCATGGAGCTTTGAACAAGTCCAATTCACTAACAGGGAGTGTGAGCTATTGCAGAAGGCACTGGACTGAATTTGGAATAGGTCAGACTGTTGCTCAGTGTTATATGCCCAGTGCAGTTCAGAACAGTGTCTGAGCATCTATCTGCTTAGATCACCAGATAGCAGTGTAGCATCTTCTCATGACTCTCAAGTCATGATTCACTGTTTTGCACTGAAGCCTATAGTTAGGCTTCAGAAATATTTTGACTGCTTTGTGCAGGGCATGAGCAGATCTGAGGTGCTCTCAAGATCAGTCTTCCAATGAAAGAGAATTAATGATGTGAGTCAGTTAGGTTCCTAGGATTTTTTCTTTAAAATGTTTGACTGAAGTCATCTGCATACATGTTGACTTCTCTTGAAATAGCTTAGGTCAAATGACAGTGATCATGCATCGAAACAACATTCAAACCACACAAAATCATACATGTATCTAAGCTTGAACGTATCATCTATTTCAAGCAACATTCTGCATGTGTCCAGATGTCAGATAAGAGGCAACACATAAAATACACCCCAGAGTCATACAACAGTGAAAACTAGCCCTGCACGTTGGGTGACATTCATCCTATGCACACTTACATGTTTATTGTATGATAAGAAGAGCTTCTCCTGGAAGCAGCAGATTTTTTCCATTGAATATAAATGGAATGCCTAGTTTAGACTTAAACAATTAATTTTAAATGTCTAAGTTAATTAAAATAAATCTCATCCCCATATCATAGCCTTTGAAGAGCAATAGTCATAGATCGTGCTGTCATATATAGTTAGAATAATCCCAGCAGAATACAAAAGCTTAGTTCCAAAAGGTGTTTTTAGGAATTGGACCAAAAAGCCAATCTGAAATACCCACAGAGTTGCTAACATCAAAACCTTCTCATCACTATGGAAACAAATCCAGTGGGAAAGGTCTGAATATTTATTTTATGTACCAGTAATTTCTAACAACATAACTTGAACCAGTCCTCAGCGAAAACACTGTTCGCAATATTTTTAATCTGATGTCATATTCAGAATTTCTGGGCAGTTTATTCAAGGAAATATCTGTCTGCATACAGATAAATACGCTAAATATAGCATAGGTTAAGTTCATATAGATGTGACTAAAGATAAGCTATAAGGATGCAAAAACAGTGACAGAACTAATCAAGCTTACTAAAATACCAATATAGTTGTTTAGGAAAAAAGTACTATTTTATTCTTGCCAAAACAAAATACAAAACCAGCATTAGATATGACTAAAAAATCAGAACCTTCAAGAGGTAACTATCATAGAATACCAGGTTGGAAGGGAACCACAAGGAACATTTGGTCCAACTTTTCTTGGCTAAAGCACAGTCTAGACATGGTGGCCCAGGACCTTGTCCAGCTAAATCTTTGAAGTGTTGAGGAATCCACCACTTCCCTGGGAAGATTATTTCAACAGCTGATTTTTCTCATCATTAAAAATTTCCTTCTTGTGTCCAATCAGAAACAACTTGTACCCATTACCCCTCCTCTTCTCCATGTGACTCCTTGTATACAGGGAGTCTCCATCTTCTTTGTAGCCACCCTTTAAATACTGGAACATGGTGATGAGGTCTCCCCTAAGCCTTCTTTTCTCAAGGCTGAACAAGCCCAGTTCTCTCAGCCTCTCCTCATATGGCAGGTTGGAATAAGTCCATGCAAGAAGTGCTCTAACAAAATTTGCCACTAGGACACCAATCACAGGAAGATTAGAACTAGAGTAGCTCCATGTAAAATGTTAGTAGTTGTGGCTATGTTACGGTGATAATCCTATTCTTATTTCTCATAACGTTCCTTAGTGTAAACAAGGATCTGATCTTAGCAATATACAAAATTTACACACAGAGGCTCACCGTCTGCTCATTAATACACTTGGTAATTATGCCTAATCTGGTATCATTATATCATTATATGACCCATTTTCTAGTTAATTCCAGACTTCATGTGAAATAATTTCATAATACTTGACGGTATCTTTTCAAAGCATATCCGATCTCACATTTACCTATATTGACACTTCTTGCTACATCCAAAAGACATGAAATTCTTGAAAAGTATTAAATCCCAGTAACAAATCTGGTTGTCTATTTTACCATTCTTTCCTAACTCACTTCTGCATTCTAATGAGCCTCCTACTTATTTTACTTGTTGATTCTTTTAGAAGTTACAGCATTACGCCTTCTTTGAAAGTTGACTGAATTATGGCAAATGTAACATCACTAATTGACCAGTGAACAATATTTCCATTCTCAGTTTCTAAGAGGTCACTTTTACTCTCCACCTAACAGATTCAGTGTAAACTTAAGTTTTCCTTCATGGGTCTATGCTTGAAATATTGATATACAAAGTCAGTGAAATTATACTGAAATAATAGAGTTCAGATGGTTCATGCATTTTCCTTTTGTTCCATACTTGTGAATAATGAGATAGTCAACTTTAAATTTATAGCAGGAACTTGGCTAATGCTTACTTGGTACTTAGCCAGACAGATTTTGGTATACGGTATTGGACAAGGTTTCTTGCTGACTTGAAGGGAGGCAGATATTCCTCCCTTGAAGCTCATATTTATTAATTTACTTATTGCAGCCATAAGTTATGGTGGGAGGAGAGTTGGAAAATGACAGATTTTCAAAGAACTATGTACTAGTAAACTGATCACTGAATATCAATTGTATCATTAAAATTTTCACGTCAATACCTTCCTTCAAACAGCACAGAATTCAGCTGGCCACAATCAGTATTTCCCTGTCTGTCAATAAAACAGCCTGCTCTTAAACCCTCACCACTTAAATGGCAGTATGGGAGCTATTTATTTCTTATTATACATCCAGCAGAAGTGTGACTCTGTAAAGAATTCTCCATATATTCACCTGACTGAGTATTGAATTATCTAAAATTTATTTTTAAGTATTTAACAAGTTGGGATTAATCACTAATTTAATATTAGGCTTAAAGCTACTCAATTTAAAAAGCAAACAAACAAATAAAATTTACCCAATAAAGTTTTAAAAAGAGAGAGAGAGAAAGGGAAATAACAACTAACAAAAATGAAAATTTGGAATAGAAAAAGCTTGTGTAGTGATGAGAAAAAAAAGTATGACAAGTTGAATAAATTAACCATAACACATGGTAAGATGACAAATATTCACCATCTATTTTTGGTGTAAATATTTATATTCAGATGAAGCTGTCGCTGTCAGTGGATAAACTCCTTTTTTTCTTTCAAGCAGAAAAATAAACAACAGAAGTTAATACAAATCCACAACATTAATTGTAAAAGAGTAATATAAAAATATAGAAGTTATAAAAACTTAATAAAAACAAGGTAAAGAAAAAGTACTTAGAACAGTTTTCTGAAGGAAAACAGAATTGTGAGAAAACATTGTCTTATATCAAAAATGCACCTGGTAATTCAATTAAAAAACTATTGCAGAACAGTCTATTCTTAACTATATCCGGAAGTAGCTGCTGAGCATCTGTACCAATGACGTCTATTTCAATGCGTACTTTCCTTGGGGACGGCAGATCACAGAAAACCAATGCTGCGAGAGCTACAATATCTGCCCATTGCAATGCTAAGGTTTGTTTGTTCGCTTACTTTTAATAAAACTGCAGTAATTTCTTCCATTGTCTATGGGACCTCATAGGCTCTTGGCAGCAGATACGATATTAACTCATAAGTAATCTCAGTCTTCTCTAGGTTTTGAGGAAGAATTTCATCAAAACATAAGCATAAGAAATAGATTTGTTTTAAGAAAGAAATATTTAGAAGCTTATATTTGATAAAACATAATTAATTTAATTTATTTATACAGAATTACTCATGCCTTCGCTGTACAGAGTTTGCAGTGTGGATTCACAGATGAAACATATGTCAGTATTCACCTGAAGCTACTTTCACAAGTTTGCCACTATCTTTTTCATCGCCCGATGCCACATTGTTTAAAATGAAGTCACCTGGCCAGGCCAGCTGGAGCTGTGTCTGAGAATTGTTCCAGAAATAGATGGCAGAGGAAGGTACTTAGAGAATTTTCACTCTGACTACTTATCAGAAAGGATCTTCATGAGAAACTGGTCTCTAAAACAACGTCTCTTCTAATAAAAGTTAAGGTGCATTCCTAATATGTGATTAGAAGCACAAAAACTCTGTTGGATTTTATAAATAACTACAAAGTCCTGACAGATCTCCTTATGAGAGCAGAAGGCAACGTTGTACATAATCTAGTAAGTCTTGTTGGTGTTAGAACTGAGTTACCCTGTTCATCAGAAAATGGCTGGCCTCAAACAGGTCAGAGAGTTTCTTGGATATAGTTCCTGAAAAGTGATAGCACATACTGGCCTGCAATTACATTTACACAACATGCAAAGCTGTTAGACTGGAGAAACCCTGTAACAGTCTTCTGGGGATAAATTTTGCCCTCTGTTAGCGCTTACTCACTCTGAGGATGCAATTTTTCTAATGCAGGTAAGAATGTTGCCTTTTATTTTCAGCAGTGAGAAGCATTTCAATTAGAGAAAACAAAAGAAAACAAGATAAATTATTTATTTAAAATAGAAAGTAGAGATTTTATTGTTCATGAGAGCTGCCTGTGGTGGCTTGACTTTGGCTGCCTGGCACAGACCTCCACCCAGTTGTTCAGTCACTTCCCCTCCTCAACACAACAGCTGGGAAAATAAGATGGAATAGCTCACAGATCAATATAAAGATGGGGAGCTCACTTACGTTCAAGCATAATGGGAAAAAAAAATACTTACCTTGGAGAAAATTAATTTAATTTATTGCTAATTAAAATAAATATAGGTAATGGGGAAAAAAAAAAAAAAAAAAAAGCAAGCTAAAACACCTTATCTTCACCTACTCCCTTCTTCCTAGGCTCATTTTCACTCCTTCATTCCCAACCTTCTTCCCTACCCCAGCTTGTGCACGGGAATGGGGAATGGAGGTTGTGGTCAGTCCATAATTCCTCTGCTGTTCCTTTCTTCTCACACTTCTCCCCTGTCCCACTGTGTGTCCTTCCACAGGCTGTAGTTCTTCAGGATATACCAGCTCCAGTGTGGTGTCCTCCACAAGCTGCAGTTCCTTTGAGAAATACCCACCTGCTCCAGTGTGGGGTCTTCCATGGGCTGTGGTGTGGGTGTCTTACATGTGGTCCTGCACAGGTGCCAGGAAATACCTGCTCCGCCATAGTCTCTCCCAGAGGCTGCAGGAGAATCTGCTCCAGTGCCTGGAGCACCTCCTCCCCTTTTTCTCCCCTCACCTTGGCGTTCACAGGGTTGTTTCTCTAACCTTTTTTCCCTCACTCTCTGCTGCGTGTTTTTTTTCCCTTTCTTCAATACTTTTTCCCCAGGGTGCCCCCACCTCGGCTGGGGGCTCAGCTGTGCCCTGCAGTGGGTGGTTGGAGCCACTGGAACTGGCTGTGTCCAGCACAGGGCAGCCCCGACCTCTCCTCACAGACACCCCTGAAGCCCCCAGCACCCGGGCTCCTGCACCCATTACAATACTATTGAACAGAGAAAATCGTAATTAGTCCATGTGGTGTGGGGGCTACTGGTAGCCGTAATGGCAGCATTTCATCCTTATCGATCATCCTTCTTCAGCCTGATCCCCATGGTCTCAGAACTTGAGAGGCAATAATTTTTAGCACCGTTTATTTGGCCTTTGGCCTCTCAATTGATAAACCCAACAGGGATGTCAAATATTAATTGTGGCTATTTCAGAAATGTTATGCTGGGACAGGACCAGCTGCTTTCACAGCAGCTCAAAGACACCCATTGGGCAGTAATGAGGCTCCCTTGCTGCCATCCTGCCCCCATGTCAGTCATGGAGCAGCTGCCTTTGCCCTCTTCTACATGCCAATCCACAGAGTCATCCAGTGAACCCGGCCTCGCTATTTTAAGATTCCATTGAGCATATGATGTGGCCATAAATAGAAACATGTTTGAAGACAACTAAATACAAAATAAATTGCTCATTTTAGCTTGTGCAAAGACTGAAGAAAATAACTGTCCTTCCAACGTGAAAGTCAAGGCAGTTTTTTGCCATTTTTAGCTAGCAGTTCATCTGCTTCCTTTGAATTAAGGAATATTTCTGTACTTCGAAAGCACTGTAATCTGAAGAAATTATAATCCATTTTGTTGCTTTCCAGTATCTTAACAATTTTCCTCTTTTTTAGTTGATTTCAAATCATTTACATTTTAATTCAAAATGGAAATTTCTGCCCAGCTGATAATATTCAAGTTCCAAATTTCTGTAAAAATTAATCACCCTCTTTGGTTTCTGCTGGCAGGAACTGATGAGCTACACAGTCAGTGATCACACCTGCTGGTGCTGCCTTGCTTGAGGTTTCGATCTCTGCTTTACTCCATATCAAACAGCTGTTTCTAGCACCATGTGAACATGGCTCAGGCTGGTGATGACTGGGACATGATGTTGCTCAAAACAGATATCTGATCTACTGAGGCCTCTGTGAGTACTGTGGGACAACATCCATTGGTGCAGTTTAAAGCTCTCTCTCTTTATACAACGTAAGAACACTTTCAGACCTTTAAAAACATGGAGAAATTGGTGGTTTATGGCAAAAACATGTACGCTTTGAAAGGGTTAAAATGTTCGAATATTCAGTTATAAAGGTCTCACACCTCCACTCTGTAGGTGTGGCAGTTTATGCAAGCTGAAGCTCTTTTCCACAAAGAGCAGCAGAAGGACCATACTCAAATTTAAAACAAAGTAGTGTAAATTATGACAAACAAAATACAAGGTATAACAATACAGGGAATTTGAAAGGTAGTACCAGAAGTCATGCAAGGAAATATTGATAGAATAGCAGAAGTGAAAGCTCTGAAATAATTCTAGCTTTGCTCAGCCTAAAGAAGCAACTGAAACATTCCAGTTGAAAATCCATCAGAAATGTTCCTAGGTATTCATTCACTCTACACCTATTAACAGCCCAAAGTTGTTCAACTACTTTTATGTGTTAACTTGATGAAGACCCTGTAGGGAAACTTGTACATTCTCATGTGCTTGCATGAGGTCTGATAAACACTCTATAGGTTTACATGAATCACAGTTTTTAGCATATAGAAGGCTTGGGCAGGCTCGTTGCAGACAGAAGAGCTCTTTTCCTTCTGAACAGGTTAATGGCTTTTCTAAAGTTAAATCAAGTATTGGTATTTCAGTAAGAAGTTTTGTTTGCAGTCTACCCAGGAGATGATTCACTCTAGCTTAGGGACAGAAGCATTGTCGACATCAGGTAAGGGCCATCCATAACCCTTTGGGAGAAGCCTTAAAATGAGAAATGCATAATTAGTTCATGAATCACACAAAAACCTTGGGGAAGAGATTTGAATCTGAACAAAGTGGAAAAACAGAAGGACATGTCATGAAAGGAATCAATGATTTTATATCACAATTCTCTTTGTTGAAAGTGATACCCAGGATGGAGGCTAATCTTTTCACATAAAGTTAAAGCCCCACTAAACACAGAAACAACCAAAGAGACACTTAAGGAACTAAACTGGATGTTCACATGCAGAGAGTAGTGGTCAATGGCTCAATATCCAGATGGAGATCAATGATGAATTGTGTCCCTCAGGGGTCTATACTGGGACCAGTACTGTTTAGTATATTTGTCAAGGACATAGACAGTGGGCTCGAGTGCACCCTCAGAAAGTTTACGGATGACACCAAGCTGAGTGGTGCAGGTTGACACACCTGAGGGCTGGGATGCCATGCAGAGGGTCCTGGCTAAGCTAGAGAAGTGGGCCCATGTGGACATCATGAGGTTCAATAAGGCCAAGTGCAAGGTCCCGCACCTGGATTGGCATCAATACAGGCTGGGGGTTGAAGGCATTGAGAGCAGGACTTGGGCTACTGGTGCACAAAAAGCTGGACGTGAGTGAAAAATGTGCGCTTGCAGCACAGAAGGCAAATCGTATCCGAGGCTGCATCAAAAGGAGCGTGACCAGTAGATCGAGGGAGGTGATTCTGCCCCTCTGCTCCACTCTGGTGAGACCCCAGCTGGAGTACTGTTCCCAGCTCTGGAGCACCCAGTACAGGAAAGACATGGACCTGTTGGAGAGAGTCCAGAGGAGGCCACAAAAATGATCAGAGGTTTGGAACATCTCTTCTATGAGGACAGGCTGAGAAATTTGGGTTGTTCAGCCTGAAGAAGAGAAGGCTCCAGAGAGACCTTATTGTGGCTTTTCTGTACATAAAGGGGACTTGTAAGAAAGATAGAGACAGACTTTTTAATAGGGTCTCTAGTGATAGGGCAAGGGGTAAGATTCAGGCTAGATATAAGGGAAGAAATTTTGTACAATGAGGGTGGTGAAACACTGGCACAGGTTGCCCAGAGAGGAGGTAGATGCCACATCCCTGAAAATATTCAATGGATGGGGCTCTGAGTAGCAACGTGACCCAGTTGAAAATGTCTCTGCTCATTGCAGGGGCTTGGCCTAGATGACCTTTGAAGGTCCCTTCCAACCCAAAACATTCTATTTTTTTTTTTTTCTAAATTATTAATATTATAGCATAGAGAACTCATGGCATAACATGCCAGCTTTAACCTGATAGTTTTGAAAGAATATAACAGTTAAATATTTGAGCTGCGTAGTTAAAAAAAATCAGTGATAAATTTGAAGGATTTTATCAGTGACAACCTTTAATGTACCACCAAAAATGAACGCAGTGGATCTGAACAGGAACCCTGAAAATATAATTGGAGGAAGAATTATAAATTACCTTGTTAAATTCACATGGGTTTCTTATGGGCAATAATGCTGGTAATATTTCAGCTAAATAGTCAGTAAAGGATATCTAACTAATTTATTTGGACTTCAGAAAGAATTTCAAACAACGCACTTAACAGGCACTTATGGAACTAAATAGATATAAATGCATGGTAAAAGATAATGAACCTCAAAAGTGAGAATGCTTAATTCCTTGAAACAAGATACACTAAAAGATGATCCACAGACTTAAGTGCCTTCCATAGACTTTTTATAAATACCCACAAAGTTCCTTTTCATCATACAAGAAGGAAATAAAGGGAAAAAATACATAACAAAAAATTAAGATTAATCCACAATTTACAAAACTAGGCTAGTAGGCTGCAAATGGTCTAAGAAACTTTGTTTCTGAGGAAGTTAACCTTATTAAAAACAGATTCCATTCTGTGCAGCCTCTAGGAGACTACTTAGTAACTACCTGGGGAAAAAGAAGAAATTTGAACACTGATGTGGAAAACTGATCCATGTGAAAGACTATGACAACAGTGTCTTAAACATTGCCAAGCCTTAACAAGGAAGTCTGACCTAGTCACTTCAAACAAATTAATGAATAATATTAAAATGGAGTTATAAGGGAATGTACGTGACAAAAATAAGAGACAAGGGAAACCCTCTAGTAGAGAGACTGAAATGACTAGATGAGATCTATAAAATAATGGTTAATAAGGTATTCTGTTTTTACTTACCTAAGCATACGAGAAAGAGTAATTGCATGGAAAGGAATACAAGAAAGCATTTGTTTACAAACTGTGTAAATAACCTATGTAAGGAATTGCCACATGATATGGAACCATATAATAGAATTAAAAGCATGTGGAGTCACCACAGATAAAATCACTTGTAAGGGGAATGGCTGTTGTGCTTCAGGGCATAATCAAACCAGCATAATCAAACCAGGAAACAATGGGGCTAGAAAGAAAGTTGGTGTTGGAGAAATAATACTTATGTCTGCTAAGTATATCTGGGCTTCCTGCTTCACACATTCATAAGCTCTTGTGATATAATGTTGTGTGTTCTCTCACATCATAAGCCAAAATGCTGTGTCTGGCTAGGTTTATTGCTTACTCTGTTCCCAAGTGAAACATTTCTTTTTGTAACTCTTTAGTTTCCTACAGGGTTTTAGCAGCTCAAGTGAGCCCTGGAGATCCTACATCCTGCATATCAGGACATCGTCAGAGCTGTACAAAATTGGTCACTCTTGCAGAAATTGTCTGACTTCAAAGATTCCTTTCCTTTTCCTTTTTTTTTTTTTTCCTAGTTCAATATGTCATTGCTTTTATTTGGCATTATAAATCTGTCAGTCATCTAATCTCTAATTTTAATGCCTTTTAGCTTCTTCCTGGGCTGCTTTGGCAGATTTTGTGGAGATTTCAGGACAGTTTTCCACATCCATTCTGCCTGTTACAGAGGCCTGTGCCATCCAAATATTATCATTCCAGCTAGCCAAGACTGTATGTTGCAGTTAAGTTGACATCTGAGTAGCCCCAGACTCATTTAGAACCACCTACCTGGGCTGCTGATATTGAATGGATTGGAAGAGTGTCATTACAAACTGTAAATGGCAAAGAGACAATCTCTGAATCCTTCCCTATTAGACTATGTCCAAAGTGGAGCCTCTTGCTTCCCTTTTCTCCAAAAAAAATTAAAGATCTTGATCTGTATTCAGTGACAAAAAAACTTTCCTAGTGCTGATCTCAGGCTGTTTACTCAAGAATGGGCACATACAAGGTCTGGAGTCCGGGCAGGCCATAATTAGGGGACTAGAGAAACTCCAAATCAACTGCTTTAGAACTCTTTGGTCTTCTCTTGCTCACAATTATCTGAGAAGTAGCTGTATGCTAACAGCTCTTGTAAGGTGCTTTGTACCAGGAGGTGCTGATTATTTTTGGATCCCAACAACAAAGACTTTCAAGAAAGACAACTATTTTATTATCATCCCATCTTTTCTCTTGATTAAGATTGTAGGATCATGTGATAAGTAAGAACAGAAAAGGACTCCAGGAGGTTCCTAGTTCAACCCCTTGCTTAAAACAGGGTCAGCTGTGAGATCAGGTCAGATTGTTCAGGGCTTTAGCCAGTCCAGTCTTGAAAAACTCCAAGGATGGAGGCAGCAAGTGCTAAGTAGAGGGAGATAGTCCCTTTCCTTGGTCTGTTTGCTGTGTTCCCACTAATAGAGCACAGGACGCTCTTGGCCACCACTGCTGCCAGGGCTCACTGGTCATTCAGGCTCAGCTTGCTGCCCACCGGGACATTTTCAGCAGAGCTGTCCCCTGGGCAGGCAGATCCCAGTCGGGATCACTACAAGGAGTGCAGTGATCAGAAGTGTTCTAATTGTTGTAAATGGGTGTTCACAATTTACTGACTCACCATAACAGCACTATCCATGACAATGAAGGCCACAGAAGTTAATCTCCCCACAGTTTGCCAGCCTGTAAATGAATATCTTAGTAGTCGCCTCAGGGTACAGGGTGACAAATGGATTCCTGTTTCAGTCCAACCTTTTTCAAAGGATGTCAGATCAATTTATTACTGCATCCAGTGTTATATTAATAGCTAACATTCTTCCATAAGTCTCGTATCCTACTCCGAGAAACACATTTTTACTACTCACTGACAGGTAAAACATCTATGTCCTGTAATGTTACACTCTGTCACTGAAATGAATGTGCAAAGTATTTTTTTCTTGTGTTTTTCTCTTTCACTTGCCATAGCAACTTCTCCTTCAATCCACTCTTCAGTCAGATTCTGGGACACAGAGAACCATCAGCATTACTGTCAACCATGAAGCCTTGCTTAGTGTGTATTAGTAATCTTCTGAAAAATGTTATTTATACGTAGCTTTGCTTTGTATTCAGTGCTATATCTGAAGATCCTTCCAACTGAACATTTGCTATTGACACTCTGAATGTTGCTTTGATTAATACATCTACCTGTTCACCACATCTGTTTTGACAGTCTTCTTTTACCTGATGACCTTTTGTCTTCTTGACTACAGCTCTTTCATTTCATTTCATTAGTAATGACTGCCCTTGCACGTAGTTTCCTTTTAACTGTTGTGGATTATTATGAGGCATGTAGCAGAGATCACACCATTCAGCTGAATTTCTCACTGACACCTTTTGAAGAAAATCTGTAAACACCTTTACAAGTCTCATTTATAGTTCACAATGTTTGGGGAACGATTATGAGTATTTCCTGAAATTATTATTTCTTCAAGAGCAGACCATTTCAGTTTCTAGTTATCAAGCAGCTTCATTTTTTGTTTGTCCAAGATGTTAATTTATTTTTGCTTTAGTAATTTATTTTACTCCGTGGTAGTAATTTCTTGCTTCTTTCTCTTTATAAACAGATTGCATTATGTTTACTCAGAGTGGCCTTAACCAGTTTCATTTTTTCATTGTTTTATTTATATTGGGTTTTTTTTATTATTGCTCCATTTCTATACTGCAGGCAAAGTTCAAATTTTTTTTAAAGAAGGTCCTTCATATAATCTTCCATCTTTTAAGAATGGGTTTATGTCAGCTCTAATACTCTGATGGTACATATGAGAAAAAAAAAAAAAAAGTGGAAAAGTATAACAGAAAAAACTGAACCTGATATTTTGGGCCCAAATATGGATTCTGTATGCTGTGATGGAAAACTAACCTTTCCAGGTGATCCACTGGATATACTAGAAAATCTGGTTCAGTTCCTTCAGATTCTAGAGCTGGGTTTTTTTTAATGGACACGAATGGCTTTGTGTTCAAAATAATGAAAGCTTCCATTAGATATCCCAGCCTAAAAAAACCCACCGTGCTTTCTTGTACAGAATCACCAAGCCACCTGCGGTCCTGTGATAGGAACTTGCCAGGTTTGAAATCTTCCAAGGCTGTTTGTCTAGGGCTTCCATTTTCGGTAGACTGTACCAACTCAGTTCCCATAATCATTGCTCTATAGTGTCCTCCTGTCACTTGTGATCATACTACCTCTTATAGTCTGAAAAATAACAAAATTCTTCTCATTAACAAGACTCACACTGCCTTTCCATTTAGTTCTTTATAAGGTATGTGATTTGTGAGAATGAAGTCTGGTTTTGACAATCCAGATAGAGAAACCTGGGAATTCTTCTTTTAACCTTTGTAGAAACAGGTTCAGACTGTTCCTGATGCAGGTAATAGGAAATGAAATTACAGCTTCCAGTTTCTTGATTGCACCTTGTGATGTCCGAGGCTACAGTCAGTGCTAGGACAGCCTGCACTCAGGCAACAAATTCTGTTTCCTCCATTCTGTGGCTCGTTCAGCTGCATTCCTCTAAATGGCCTGGAACAAATAGTCTCCCTGGAACTTCCAGATTTGTTACACTCTTAATCATAAATTCAGCTATTTAAGGAGTACTTTGTTTATACTGGATTTTTTCTTTTTTTTTTTTTTTCTTTTTTTCTTAAACAAGCTTCTCATGGATTGTAACTGCCATGGTCTGTAGCTATAAGCCAGCCCTCCTGCTAGCTGTCACTCATATCCACATACTTGCCTCAGTGTTGTCCTTCTTTTCTTAAAGAAACTGTTCCCATTCCTCATGCTATATTGTATGTATCATTACTAAAAGAGAAGTCAATATGTTTACTATCTTACTAATAATTAACGGCAGGAAGTTCTTTGCAAAGACCTTCTGAGATTAGTCAACTTTGACTTGCTGATAGCCCTGAAAGAAAAAAATATTACAGGTACCTGAAATAATCTGAGATTGCCTGACATGTTATTCATTCCAGACAAATAACATATGCAAGACAGGAAAACACCTGGTCCAGTCTGGGTTGTCACTCAACTTTTGACTTTCTCAAATATTCCTGTCTTCTTTCATCATTCCTCTTTACATACTGCAACTGTGACTTGCATTTCTGTCAGCCTCCAAAGTATGACTACAAGCCAACAATTATTCAGTAAAATTATTTCAATACTTATTCTAACAATATGCCCACCTTTTCATTCTCTGTTCTTGGTTTTAATCTACTTTTAACTCTAATATTTCTGTCCCGAACCAACCTTTGCTTCTAGTCCCTGGAATTTTCTTTTCAACTTTGCTGTTTCTTTCCTCCACCCACCCATACCACAAATCTATTTGCTTTTTGCCAGAGGAAAACTCTTTTCTGGATCCTATGGATGTGTATTGTTTGGCAGCAGTGTTGAGCAGGTTCCCGAGACTTTCTAGAGATAATTTTGAGGCTGACCTGAGAGAGAAGGAGCTCAGGAAAAGGGGTCAGGGATACAAGTAAATCTTTTGCTTATTTGCTTGTTTCCTCTGTTCCCCTTCAGAAATGCAATGGAAAGACTCAAAAGGTGGAAATGCATTTCCTAAGTTTGAGATCAGCGATATGGTCTAAAAGATAGGCATGTGGTATACTGAACGTTCTTGTATTTTGATCAGTTTTTGACAATAACTACCTGTAAAAATGAATCAGGGAACAAGACAGGTCTTATTACCATCAACTATTAGTTTACCATGCGGTTAAAAAAAAAAAAAACACAAAACAATAATGTAAACATGTGGAAGCTGTAAAAAAATTTCACAATAGAGGTCAATTTACAGAAATGTACTGGATGGAAACAAATACTCTAGGTCTAAACGCGAGACTGCTGGGAATGCCCAGTTCCACACAGAGGAATAAAGGTACCTTCCAAACCAGAAGCAGTGGTGGACCATTGCAAAGCCAGAACAAAAGCCCCTTCCTCCAAGTGACATTGAGCACCTGGAGCCCAGGGCTTATATTCTACTTAACACCAGGTGGGAAAAAGAGGATGCATGACCACCAAATTCCTCTTCTAATTAGCTAGCAGTCTAGAAACATTATACGTTACTGTCCTTGTAGACCTCATTGAACCACACAGATTCAAGGTAGCCACCTGTATTTAAATTCTCTGGACAGTCATCCTGAAATTAAATGTGCCCGTGAGTAACAAGGTTGTAGACTGTGGCCCTCAACTGTAGGACTGGCAGGTGGCTTCCTTGGGGACCAGCTATGCACGGTCACCTCTACTTTGTAAATACCCGGATTTCTTAGGAGGTGTGCTTAATAAACAGTAACCCGCAAATGCTTTTGCATTATATTTTTTCACTTTTTTTTTTTTCTTCTTTAAGCAGATGTTTTCAACTTTTGCCCTTATTTTTTAGAAACATTTTGTATTTTCCTGGTGACAGAACAGAAAAATGTCACATGGGTGAGTATGAGAGTATAGTCTGGATTGTTTAATTTGCAACAAACTAGTAATTTCTAGATTTCAGAGTTAACTTTTTAGTGTGGCAGAGTAATCACGGTAAGGAGATGGTGGTACTCTCTAACTCCAGGTGGTGGAGTGAAAGATACTTACTCATGCTAAGAAGTCAGATCTGAGCTATTCTACTAGTTAAAAAGACATCTATGTTACTGGGACATATCTCAGAACATTGATTCATTCTGATAAATGAGAACACAAGTTGCTTAATTGGGACTGTGCATCATGGTGCTGTAGAGCAATCTAGTGGAAAGGGTGCAGAAGAGAATTAAGAAGACTCAGGATCCCTCTCCAATAATATACCTTAAGCTATTTTTGTAGTCTTGAGCAAATTTACTAGCTATTAGTGGTATAATAGAAAGATAAGTAAGAAAATTATATATATAGAGAGGACTTGTGTTCTGGACCTTGTAGGTGATGTGATGGCTCCATCTACACACTGTTTTGTGTACAGTATTTGTATAAAATGTTGCAAGCCCAGTAAGAAATAAAAGGAGCTACATCTCTTAAGTTTACCAAAAGGGAGGTCAAGATGTGTTTTTTATTTTGGAGTTTGGTTTTGGTACTTTGCCACATCCCAGCTGAGGGAGCCAGAGATTTCAGTATGATGGGAGAGCAAATTCTTAAATTAGCTCTGCCACCAAAAAAGTGCAACTATTTCTTTAGTTAGAAACATGTTTTTCTCCTTAGTTTCTCATTGTCAGATATTAGTGGTTATGCTTTGTGAAGACAAGCTGTGAAGTGATGCCTGTGGTCTGCCAGAGGCAGCCCACAACAACATTTCAGCTGTTGCTGGTCTAGGAAGAATTCAAATTATTCCTCTCCATGCTATGGACACGGGGCTACAGAGTAGCTTCACTTCCCAGCATATGTATATAATTTTTCTTTAAACAACAAATGCTAAGTAAATGTCAAAATATTAGCATCTGTTTAAATAGTTGTATTGGTAAATGAAGATGTTATTTTATGTTTGGAAGATTTGCACAAGGAAAGGAAAAGTTATTTTCCACCTAGAAACCCTAAAGTTGTGGGTTTTTTTCCCTAAGAAAAAATCACTAAGCACTGTAAGTTTTTTTATGAGGGCATTGACTTTTCTAAGGTCAAAAATGCTCATATTACTTTTCACTAGACATTTTAAATGGAAAAAGTCCTGTGGTAAAAATATGTATCTACATTGAAGTTGAAGGGATTCTACTACAAACTGCAAAGATTTTATCAAATGTATTTTTGATAATCTATGAAGAATAAAAGCTCACCCCTCATCATCTTTCAACTCCTGCAGTATCCCAGGGGTATTCCTGACCTCAGAGCAGGTGTCCACTCCTCCTGTGGAAGCTGCTTAGAGTACATTTTCTCCAGAGATCAAACTGTTTAAAAATTCTTATTTTTATCTGTCCCTGTGTGGTAATTCCCACAAGGAAAATAATTTACAGCCTTCAGTTGTGCTTAGCCATACAGCGTATTTTTTGTGGCATTGTGCTGTTTGAAAGGTATCTGTGAAATGATCCAAATTACACTGGACTAGCCTAAACAATGAGAGGAAAAAAAAATATATAACAAAGGGATAATTGCAAACTTCTGAAATGAAAAACAAATGAAAGGGAAATCAGAACTTGAAACATTCAGATTGAACAAATAATAAGAAAATTAACTTGCCCTTCCATATTTCTTTGTCTCCTGTATTTTTGTGGGAACGTATTGTTTAAATCACCAAACTGAGTCACTGTGAGCCACCAAGTACTAATTTGCTACTTGTTCTAGGGGGCACTTTGGGACATATGGATCATCACATGCTGTTAACCATTACTGAAATAGAAGTTGTCTTCTGTCACCTTCTGAGCAAGGGGTAGGGTTGATAGAGAAGCACATAAGAAGACATATTGTTGAGGCACAAGACTGTGTATGCAGTTCAGTACAGAGTGGTCTGAGGGCTGCATAACTGTGAATACACAGAATAAACAGGAGTGTGTCATTGCCAGTAGAGAACGGATCAAGATGATATGATGTTATGTGATGCTGGACTGTTTAATGCTGTGCAGCCACTGCATGTTGGCTGACTGAGAATAATGCTAAGGTGGGTTAGACTAATACAGTACAGCTCTATGGTTATACTGCTATGGATTGCCATGGAAATGTCAGCACGTGACAATTCAAAAGTGATAAAGTGACTGTCGGGTTGCAGTTCACAGCCCAGTTGAGCACGCTCATAGTTACGGTACAATGCATGCTATGCAAGGTCAACATGTACAGTTTTTGCGGACTCATCTTGCATAAAGTTTAGAAAGTAACACCAGTATTTGAGGCTTGGCAGGTCTGCATAAAATATATATATATAGTATAGCAGACCTTAGGAAAGCTTTCCATCCTGCCTGCTAATCCTTAATCCTCACTCCTTATTACTTTTATGCCAGTAAAAATAATGTCAATTTACCAGCATACAAGGAGTAACAGAATGAAGTCCTGTGGGTTTCCCAAACACTTAAAATACCAGGTGTGGGGCTTCCCTGTAGCTAACACTTACAGCAGAGATTTGGGTACTGTGAATACCAAAGCTGGTATTCACATCAACATTTGAGAGAAATCTTCCCTGCCACAATGTAGACTTCATTGCTAGGATATAATCTGATACAAATACCGACATAATCTATATTTAAAAGAACACGGAAGGCACAAGGCATAGGTTTTAGACATGGTGCTAAGCACACGACAATGCAGAATAATTCCACTCTCTGTGTCCAGCAGCAGTGCATTTTTTCCCCACCATGGTTTCAAGTTAACAACTTCAAGGTTTTCTAGGTTACAAAACACTTTCCAGACTAATTTCTGAGTTCTGAGCATTAGTTGTGATACCTGTCATTCTGCAGGCTAGGCTGTATGTCTGAATCCTGCTGTCTCCTGAGATCTTCCTTGCTGAAACCATTCCTGTCCTTGCTGAGGACAGTTAATTTGCTGAGATGACTTCTACTCCTTCCTTTTCAGTCTCCCTACGCCACCCCACAGTCTGAAGCGGCCTTCTCACGAAGAACCTCTGATACTGTCAAGGGAAAAGTTGCTCCCTTCTTTGCAGGCAGTTCCTGGTGTGACCCAGTGTGCAGCATGCAGAACAAAACAAACAACCAGCATTCCTCTCTACATCCTCATCTACTCTTTTTGAAGGAACATAATGTACAGTAACTGCGAATAAACCCATTAAACAGTTGCACAATCCACAACAAATATCAAAGACCATTTTGTGGTTTTTGATATTTATGTCGCAGGAGTTTAAGATGCACAGTCATCCTTGCAGGACTGATCTGCAATACAGGCATCACTGAATCTCTCATGAACAGATTGCCATTGTGTTTTTAAGAAGTGGTCCATCCTCATGTAGCTTCAATGAGAGTTGTATCATACCCTTAGTCCTTTGCTCTTTTGTGACTGCATTTCCAGGAAATCCGAGCTCTGTAATTTTCACAAATGTTTTGTATCAGTCATGTTCCTTTTTGGACGTCCTAAGTTCTTCATAAACAATCAGCAGCATGTCAGACCCATCTGTGAGAACACACTTGTCAGAGAAAAACGAAGCAGGATTTTTTAAATATCTAAGAGATTTTGACTTCTAGTGATTAGACAAGCCTGTCCCACATTACAAGAAAAAAGGTTTCTGTTATATACTGTTCTTTCAGATCTTATTTTTTCTCCCTCATGATCCTTGATCCCATTCCCACTTTATCTTTCTGCATGAAATAGTATTTCAGGCTCCACTTCCTAATTGAAAGGGAAGAAAGGCAATGACAAGAAGAATTAGAAAATACAGACACTAGCCATCTTGTAAGTATCATGCAAATACCAGTGTAAATGACCTAGTGAACCTAAGTGTACATCAGACAGTATTACCATCAGTGGAAACGCTGGCATTGTCTTCAGTGGAAAATAGATTAGGAACTGCGTTAGCTTGTAAGCACACATATGGATGTGGTGTTTAGTGACACGGCTTGATGGTGGACTTGCCAGCCCTAGATTTAAGGTTGGACTCAATGCTTTAAGGGTCTTTTCTAACCTAAATGTTTCTGTGATTCTATATGTCCACACAGACTTCAAAGTCAGGCACAGAAACAAGAATAATCATAGAAGCTTATTGTATGACAACCAGACCTTACTTATATGCATTTTGTTAAGATCAGGAACACTGAAGTTGCACACACAGTGTATCAGGATATCCACAGCATTCCAATACTTTCACATTTTGCTGTCCTGGAAGTAGATGTGTCTTAACTCCTTTAGGCATACAAAATGTTTTGTGCCTAGAAATGTGGCAGCATGGACCATCATGCTTAATGGAATAAAAGTGATGAAAAGCCATACCTGTATCCAGAACATAAAAGATTACAGTTTTCTGAGGCTTAGAAATCTCCTTGAGCATAATCCAATTGAGAATCTAACCTTCAGACAGACGATAGTCCAGACCTGATTATTTTTTTCCTGGTGTGTATTAAAATATCACACTTCTGCAAGCCCCTGGGGATGCAGAACACAACCAAGGTGGAAGTGCTGGGAGTCTCAAG
Source organism: Streptopelia decaocto (assembly GCF_964273445.1). Classification (NCBI taxonomy): domain Eukaryota; kingdom Metazoa; phylum Chordata; class Aves; order Columbiformes; family Columbidae; genus Streptopelia; species Streptopelia decaocto. The sequence goes on along the minus strand of NC_138656.1, from coordinate 100,321,169 downwards.
GTAGCCTCATAATAGTAACAGCTTTATTATAACACTCGGTGTTCTTCCAGCTTATACACTAGTATTGTAAAATGTCCAGACAACGTGTTTCTAGAACAAATTGCTAATGATAAATAATGAAATGCTGAAATTTCTTTCTTCCTTCCTCAATTTCTTATTTAAGGCACCAAACTTCCAACATTAACTTATTCCCTTCAGAGTCATAGGACAGACTCTGGCTTACTAACTTCCTGCCTAATGGATCTTTCTACACAAATTAGGCTTATAGGAGTTTATTTTTCCCTGGAGAGGAGATATGTGGATAAAGCTTTTTTTGTTGTTGTTCTTTATCTATTATTTATATAGGAAAAACATTCCTTTCTTTTTTTCTTGTTGAAAATGTGCAGTTATTCCTGGCACCAACAACAGGGGGTTTGTTAGTGTAATAGATGACTAGTTACTGTATTTTTTCTAAATTGATATATTACAGAAATACATGTTGAATGATAATCAAGTCCAGTTTTGATTGGCATAATTGATATAGGAGATGAGACACGGCATTCTAAAAATATGTTTATGGGTATGCACAAGGTTTGGAGATACCCATGCATATCTTCTCCGATTCACAAAAACTAGTTCTCCACGATTCTCGTTTCTCTACCTTTTCAACAACTTTTTCAACTTTTTCAACTTTTTCTTTTTTTTTTTTAGCTTTAAAACACAGATAATTTGTAATATTTGTTAACAGCAACTAATATATACTCACAAAACACAATATATTTTACTTTAGCTAAAAGGACTTGAAATATTACTGTGTTTAAGTATTAGAGGATGTTTTTCTTTTCATGACACAGAAAATCCATAACATCAAGAGTCAGAAGATTTTTTAGACCTTACTGTTCTAAATGCAAGTTCCATTAGGCCTGTGAAATTTTCTCTGCTGACATTTAGCTCTTAGCAAGGGTGACCTCAGTCTCTGACTAATGTGAATGTCATGATTAATGAAGACTTTCAGTCGTGTGCCCAAGGAGATGACGTGTTTCACGTGAGGTTGTGTCACAAGAAATTACTAGATACAGAAATCTGTCAATCTGATTCTACCAGTCTGGAGAGAGCTACTTAAAGGTAGCAGCTTTCTCTAAAGGAACTCAAAACTTAACTGGGCATGTACCACCTGTGTGAAAGAGGTAAGAATGCAATAAGCATTTTAAATGTACACAAAGTAAGGTACCAAACTCTGTTGATTCAATAAGCATTGCACAGCAAAAAAAAGATAGACACTGGGTAAAAGCCTGGTTTCACTGAAATAGAATAAACAATTCTACTGGACTTGAAAGGACACAAAGTTTTAGTTCTATTACTTGAAAATTGTGAGTTCATTCCTCCTGTGTAATGTCATTACATTGAATATCAATAACTTACCTGACTAGGCCGATACAGAAATATTTCATGTGTTTCTAAAAATGCTATTTTCTGCTCTGAAATTAAGCACAAATGTAATAAACCGATTCAAGAATATACATGTTCACCCTAGTTTTTGAATATTACTCACCTGTTGCTGGAAAGTAGCTTATGGTTCATATATTTTCTGTGCTGTAATTTGTTTGTCAACTAAGCAGAATTTAGACTCTCCTTGTAGAATTAATTCTTCTAGAAGTTTTACCAACACTTTCTGCAGCGACCACTGTTTTAAAACAGACTAAAATACCGCTACTATTTAATATCAGAAATGTCATCAGATAGCAGAACATGTTTATTACAGATGGCTTGGATGGAGAGTTCATAGCCTTGCCAAGAACAAAACAACAAAATAGTAAAACACACACACAAAAAACAAAAACAAATAAACAAAAAAAAACAAAAAATAAAACAAACAAAACAAAACAACAACAACAACAAAGACACATAAAACCCACAAAACCAGTACAGTAACCTTGGTTAGAACACATGAAATTTCTGTCAAGTCTTCAAAAAAATAATCAATTACGTTGGTAATTATGTCAGTGGTTCTTGGTCTGTTACAGATCTGAGGAAACCAGGTTCTCAACAGAGAGTCCTTACCTGTTGTGTTGTTAAAGGAAAGTTAAAAACATAAACCTTTAGAGATTGAAAGGCTTGAAACTATTGTATCAGATATTTATGGAGCATGTGCTATGATAAAAAGTTCTAAAAATAGAATTATTAGAACAATTATTACTCAGTGAAAGAGAAATGAAATCACTTGAGATCTGTGCCACTGAAGTGGGCAGAATTCAACTGGATTTAAGCTAGTTGATGTAGGTGAGATCAAATCACACTCAGTGTCCAATAAAACTTGCAGAATTCTTTCTAGTGACAATCCCAAATCCTCAGAAACACAGTAATATGAAAGGTAAACTCCATATGACTTTTCTGGTCTTTCACTTCTTTCCACTGTCATGTGATTCTCGTTCTTTGCTGTAGATGTTTAGATAAAATCTTGTATTATTAGATAAAATTAATTTTAATTGAAAAGACAAAAAAAAGCCACAAGATAATTACAAACACAAAAAGGCTTTACATTTTTTTAAACATGATAAAAAAATCTTTATATTTATTCCATCACCAGTTTCTCAGCTGGATACTTCTATTTTGCGCAGTTTATATTAGTGTGAAATCTAATGTATTTCCCAGGGTTACCTGCAGTTGTCGAAAATGACATAGACTTCTCTTTCCCACCATAGGTCTCTGTTTACTCCTTTCTTACTAGAACCCATTGAATGAGTTATGTTGATGTATCTTTAACCAGCTACAATTAATTTCCATCTTCCATATGAATTTCTACTTATCTGGATGATTGGAATTTTTCTGATTTCTATTTTTGAAAAAGTGTTCGAAGTTCAGCAGTATCTTTACAAAAGTAGTTGCTGCTAGATCAAGGAAACTCCCCGAGAGTATATGTCAATTGATTGCAATTTTGTTTATCTTTCAAATCACAGAATCACATAATATTATGGATTGGAAGGGACCTCAAAAGATCATCTAGTCCAACCCCCCTGCTGGAGCAGGAACACCTAGATAAGGTTACACAAGAATGTGTCCAGGTGGGTTTTGAATGTCTCCAGAGAAGGAGACTCCACAACCTCCCTGGGCAGCCTGTTCCAGTGTTCGAATTTCAAAACTTGGTGAAAAAAGTAAATGACCCAGAAAAATGAAGGCCTTTTAGGGGAGCTTTGACTGTGATTCCTGTTTAAAATTAACAACCAGACCCATTTTCCCACAACATATTTTTCTTACTTGCCAGAAAATTATCTTTTGCTATTTACAGGAAAAAGTGTGGGCCTGGGTTCTGCTGCACTTCCAATTCATATTAAAGAAACAGCAAACTTTTTATTTAAAAAAGCCCTTATTTTCTAATTTTCCCTTCATCCCATAAGGAAAATATCCTTATGAACACCTGGTGAACTCTCATTGATGAGATTCTTTGCCTGCCAAGGCAGTTCCTACCATTATTAGCTCTGAAATATGTAATTCCCCTAAAACATAAGGTACATTCGCATTAAACTCCCAGTGATGATGCTCATAAAAAATACTAGATGACAAACATTATACTAATATATATATATATATATATATATATATATATATATATGCCTGGAGCAACTTTTCCTAATGAATAAAAAAATAAAGGACTAAGAGATATTGAAGATGTACTCATGAAAACAAACAAACCAAACCAAAACCAAACCAAAACACAAGTGACTGCTTAACGGAAAGTGAAGTAAATATTAATTTTGTAATTGAAAGATAAAATATTTCTAAAGAATGTCTAAAGCTGAAGGATATCTCAACTATCCACAGTTTTAACATTGTACTTTTATTAGTGCTTATGGGAAAATTTGGTTTTAGATGGAAGAAATTTCTAAATGAAGTGACTCAAGGAAATTCCATTAAAAACAAAACTGAAAGATCAGACTACATTAGAATACACCAGAAAAGCTTGACCTGATTAACTTAAAACATTGGACCTCAAAATACAGGAATAACATCGACAGAATAAGAAAGAAGAATTATACAGTCAGAGACAATGAAACCAATCGAAAAATATAATGGTGTGGTTTTGCTTCTGCACATAATGCTAAGGCCAGTGAAGCTTTTCGTGATTTATCTAGCTCATTCACAGACGCAACAAAAATACAAGGCCATGGACATAAAATGGGAACTTGTTGATTTTTACACTTTTTTGTTCTGCAAATTCAGGTCTTCAAGAAGACAAAGGCCAAGTTTGTTATAATGCCCAAATTGTTTTCAAACTACCAAAAAGAACTGAAGGGAAAATGTTATTCTCTGTGTTGTCCAGCAGAAAGGGCAGGGTCCATTTCACGTAGTAACCTATGTGCTTGGCCTGAGAGCATGCAAGATCAGTTAGATTTTTGTAAGTGACTAATAATGAGTAAATTTACCGTTCAAAGTCAATGGGACAAATCAACCTAAACCCACAAGGAGTATTTGAGAATCAGAATCTCACAGAACTATTCAGAGTGGAAGTAACCTCAGGAGGTCTTTATTCCAACTCCTCTGCTCCACTGTTTGGTTGCCTTCACTGTGAAAATTACTTTCCTTTCACCCAGTCTGAACTTAGTCTGTTTTAAATTAAAACCATCATCTCTAGTTATCCCAGAATGCACTTCAGTATAGAGAGCCTGGCTCTTTTCTCAGAAATGTCCTCTTGGATATACAGCCTCCAGGAACACTTGTCTTTCGGTTCCCCAAAGTGGTCTCTTCTCAGGATTGCCCCTGAAAAGCCAGCCCCTCTTCACAGGACAAGTGCTCCAGCCCCCTTCCATCTTGGTGGCCTCTGATAAACTCACTCCAGTCTTTCTTATATTAAGGGGGCCTAAAACTGGGTGGAGTTCTCCAGGTGCAGTCTAATGTGTATTTGGAGTGTACCTAATGTGTATTTTAAAAGTGCTGAATAAAGAGTGCGCTCCACTGTCTCCTGCAGGTCATGGATAAAGATGTTAAACAGAACAGGTCCCAGTACAGAACCCCATAGCATTCTACTTGCGACCAGCATCCAGGCAGAGTATGAACCATTATCCCATACAATCTCAACATCACATCTTACCCATCTAAGACACCCCTAATCTAGACTGCAACGTACTAACTTGGATGCAAGGATACTGTGGGACACCACGTCAAAAGCCTTGCTAAAATCAACAACATCCACATCTCCCACATAATCCACAGATCAACAGATACACCTAATATTTCATCATAGATGGCAACCAGTTTTATTCTTGATCAATCCATACTGGTCAATCACCCATTGTCATCTTCTCCTTCATGTGCTGATAAATGGTTTTGAGGGAGATATGCTTTGGGATTATTCTGGGAGAGGAGTGGGACTTGACTATTGAGTAGTCCCCTGTCAATTATGAAATTCTGTAATACTGGATATGAAAGCCTGCTACACACTCCATTGAAACAGATTTTCCTAGATGATGTGGTAAATAATATCTGCCCCAAAGATTGCCTAAACAATTTCAAAATAAAGAACAATAAAAAAACCACACACATTTGCATTACCCAACATTACCAACATTCAAAGTTTTAACACTGAATTAGACGTTAGGAGATAAAATTCAGCGTATTAGCATAAAATTACAAACAATTAGAATAAGAGAGCATCTTTTGGGAGATTTTGATTTTACTTTTTCCTCCAGGCATTTGTTTTCTTTTTGTCAACAATATCAAAAATAATTTAATATTTAACAGGTCACTCTCAAACAGAGTTACATGGCACCAGTATTTTGTGCTAAGGTTCTGTTATGTGAAAAAATGTGGAAATTTGGTACTTTTGGTACCTTAGGTACCAATTATGTCTGAAAAAAATTGTTTTCTGGTGCTCAGTTCTGTGGAACCCCACTCTTTCCTCCTTCCCCTGCTCATTCACGTGGAGCCCCACAAACTAGTCTCCGACTCCTGAATAAAACTGAGGAAGTGCATTTACAAGTACATTCTGCTACATTCAATCTCAGCATTTTCTGCAGGAATATTGTCTTTTCTGCTAAAGTGAAAATGGGGCCTTAAAAATCTTGTTAAAGGCCCTTCACGGCACAGTTTAGTTAGGTTTCACCATTGTTGTTTCTGATAAAAGGGACAGGAAAGAATATTTGTTGCAATTTAATGAGGGAGAACTGTACTTTTTCTTCTAAAAGTTTTGGTGAAAAATAACCTTTAACTACTCTTAAACTATTTACTTTTCCTTTTTTTTTTTTTTTTTTTTTTGAAAGGCTTTTACAAGATAACAGGAATCTACACAATTCAGATATCATTTACTTTTGCTAGTCTGCTTGCAAGTCAGAGCACTACATAGAAACCTCACAATCTGAATTTTGTGATCTTTTCTGAATGACATGCTAAAATTATCAGCCAGCTTCATTAGATAATGCACATGCTGAGATGCTGATCCACCTACTATCCACAGGAGCTGCTGTTCAGTGACTATTTGTTACTAGTAGAATAAAGACATATGGGAAAAAAGACACTTCTTTTCAATTCTAATGTTCTTCACTGTGGTGCCATGGGAAGGCCAGTGCTAACTTATTTTGATTGTGAGTCTTATGATTGCAATAGTAGCTACACAAAAGAGAGAAGGAATTGAAAGCATAGTACTTATGATTGACACTGAGCGTCAGGATCAGTATATAAAAGGGATTGTCTTTATGTCACTCTTAAAACATGATGGTTTGTCTGTGGTGTTCTTAGAACCTTACGTTCGCTTGAGCAACTGGTGCCTTCTTGAAAAGATCTCCAAGATTCAGCCAACTAAATCAACTCAAATGCTATACTGTTGAGATATCACTAAGGTTGTGAGAGGTCTCCTGTTAAGAAAGTTAACAAAAAGCTAAAAAGTAAAACAGTCTTAGCTTATATAAATTAATACCATGTTAAAGCCTATGTTCAACACTAAGGCCACTGTGGCTGTAGAGGGGTCACACTTTCAGCTGGTTTTTATGAGCAAATTCTCTGGGTTCAAATAGAGCTCTCTGATTAAAAGCATCCAAGAATCTGGACCTATTATTTCCAGATAAATTATTCATGGAATAATGGGTAAAACTGCAAATAATTGATTTTATTAATATGACCTGACCATCTATAGAGTTGGCTAAGTAGGAGAAACCATTTTTGTGCAAACATTATTTGATAATTAATTGACAAAAAATCAGCTGTCATTATGATTCATCCCATGTAAAAAGAACACAGAACACTAGTAATACAGTGATGACAGTGTTTGCTGGAATGCTTATTGCATAATTACAAACTATAGAAGTGGAGTGCATGTGTATAACTTGCTCTGAGATAGAAGCTTTATTGCTCAATTATATTACAATTACATGTCTATTAATCAAGCTAATATCAAACAAATCAGTTTGATTCCAGACATCCAAACAAAGTATTTCAGAGGAGAATGTGGGACAAATCTTGATGTACTGCAAGTAGTGTAACTGCATGGCTGGATTTGAACTCATGCCTCAGGCTTAGCCTGTTTATATCTGAGAATAGCAAGGAAAAATAAAGTAGAAGCACACAAGTATCTCATACATAAGCTGTCACTGGGTTCCAAGAACAACATAGTACATTACTCCTAACATTAGGCCAAGCGTCAACAGAGGAAATAAGCTGGAAATTTGAAATTAAGTAAACTTGCCATGTTTCCACTGCAACCTGGATATGTCCCAAGTAAGTATAAACAAATTTAAATATATTGAACAAACATCTGGACTATTAATATTGTCATATGTAATCAAATTAAAAAGCAGTTGCTTACACTCAGCTTTCCCAGGTACTAGAAACACAAGCAAAAAGGTCTTAATTGTGCAAGCCAACATGTGTGAGACATTACCATATCACAGAATTGCTCAACATAGCAATTAAAGATTCTCCTAGAGAAAAATCACTATTTAAACTGAAGGCTTTGATTTCCATTACTATCACTGCTTCAGTACCCAGGTAATTTATTTTTGAGATTTCATTAGCTTCTATACTCATCAGTAACCTTGCTAGTCTGAAAGTCTCACAGAGCATTAGGCCCTGAAACTTTTGTTTGGTTAAACATTCAGACAAAACATTAAAAGAAAAGTCCCATGGCTTCCGCTGACATACTAATAGGGATGGTTGAGCCCCAGTATCAACAGAATTGAGTATTTTTGTAACTTCTTCACGCCTGAGAGTACTGAAAGTTGTTGACCTGTATGTCATTGGGTTCAACTCTTCCTCTTCACTTTGCCCTGTTCTGGCTCCAGGTCTATAACTATCTTCTCATTGTCTCCCACGGAGTCAGCACAGGTCAGGCTGTAATTGTTCACTTGTGCTACATGCTAACAGGGCTCTTATTTTCTTGGGAACCACAAAAAGTCTGGAAAAAGGGATTCACATAGCTTACTTCTACTCCTGTGCCTGTATTTATAGCATCCTTTTATCAAACACTCTCTGGGAAATTACCATGAAAAGTAAACAAGAAACATCTTTCCCAGTCAAACTACCTGGAAATTTCTTTCCTCCCCTGAATAACGTTTAAAGGTCTGCACTGAGACAGTGAGATGCTAATACAAGTACAGGATTCATGTTGCATGGACAAGTTCAAAAACAGTAGAGTAATTTTGTTTAAAATTGTTTGTTGCCTGTATTTCTTCTTTTGGGGCTACAATTTTGCTGTGGTTTCTCTTTAAATCATAGCTCTGACAGACCTCTCCTTCTCATTCAGTACTGCTATGATAACTACAGAATTCCATCAGCTAATCCTAACTATGGAAATGGTGAAGGGTAACTAATCCTACTCTTACTTTCGCATCCTGCCAAATACTAAATATTAAAACTATGGTTGTGTGGAGGACACAACACTTTGTGCTTTACAGCAACCCACATACCTGAGAATAACTCATTTGATTTTAGAAGAATTACATTTTATCTTCATTGGTGAAAATAACATTGCAGTCCAGGGTAGGATTAGGAAGGTGCTTATACACTCTGCATTCTGTCACTTTGGCATTACGTAATTCTAATTCTCTTACAAATCACTTTCAGTTAAATAGGGAAAAGATATGCATCACTGTATTTCTGCCCTTGCTCAAACTGAGTAGTAGTTCATTGTTCTGGCTGCATTTAAAATCAGAGGAGCCAGTTGCATATTAACTACACAAAACATAAAAAAATGTGGCATTTAAGGTAGAATATAAGCATAATTCAAGGAATGAAACGTCAAAGTCCTAATAAGGTCTTAGATGCCTGAAAGTCCACAGGCCCTGTGTTTTCCCCAGGCTACACTTCCCTGCAGATATTGAACTGCCACCTTAAAACCTAACCTGGTAAGTGTACAATAACGATGACTGTCAAATACACACATAGTCTGTTTTATTTACAAATAAGTTTGGAAGACATGATAATGCCAATGTGTAGTGTCAGAATTCAGAGGGTTCAGGGTTCAGATTTTCCTCAGTGGGGTTTTCAGATTGCTGAGAGTCAACACAAGTAAGGAAATAATTTTTAAAAAGTCACATCTCTCCTGCTGAAACTAAGATTTTGCAAAGAAAGATGCAAAATATTCAACATGAAGGGGGAATGGCAAAAATAAAACTCTGCAAGTGCACAGCTCCCTAATGCAGTGGTATATAGCTGCTCACTCAAGAAAGGGAACTTTAGGACACAGCTCTCCACAAATTGTTCATGTCTTTTGTCACTTTAAAAGCAAGTATATTACGTGTTGTTGATATAAAACGGTCTTAGTAAACCACAAGTTGGTTTTTTTTAAATGTGAGTGTTCACTCGACCATGCAGAGGTAAAGATGGCAGAGCTGGGGCCTCTGTAAGGAAAAGTATTACTCTGCCACATACTGTATATAGCCAGTGGCTCCCAAGCCACAGGACTTTACTTCCAAAGACCAAATATGACTTTACCAGGGAGACTGTGTTGTGTTTTCTCAGCTGTTTTTATTGTTTCACACTTTTTTATGGCTAATTCTGCCCAACTGAGGGAGCAGGGAATCTAGCCCATAGTCTTTTTCAGTGTGTTCCAGCAAATCAAATTGCTACAACCACTGCTGAAAAAAGAGGCCTTAGGTTGTTAAGAAACTGTGATGACAGAGGAGCAAACATAAGATTCATGTCTTTTTAGTTTGAACTGGAAGTGACATTAGAGAGCTGTTCCCAGGGCTTATGAAGAAAGCTGGTCATGTGGAAAGGTTGTGTTTATGTTTAAAGTGGTCAAAATCTTTAAAACAGCTAATTTCATACCTCCAGGGCTGTCTACATAGGAACTAAATCTGTATTCTTTTAGCATGACTTATACTCCAAAAATATCTATTGTAATATGCTGCTTCTCTTTTTCATGACATGTGATATCATAATACAGTTGTTATCACTGTACTGTGATTCTGAGACTTCTGATATCAGTATAGGCATATATTTGCATTTTCAATGTAAATATAGTCTCGTTTGTTGTAATGAAAATTTTCCAATAAGGTTGATTTGTTTTCTAACTCATGTTCTCATTCTCTGTCACCATTTGATATTTCTTCATTTGTGAGCAATTCACACAAAATATTCCTCTGGTCCTTTTTTAATCTATCCAAATGATTAATTAGAAAGCTCAGCCACTCTGTGGGAAGTTGAAAAGATACTCTTAAGGTCATCTGGTCCAAATGACAATCTTCCCTTTTTTCTCTCCTCAGCTGGTTGTAAATGCCTTGCACATGTTTGTGATAAAGTCAAAGCCACTGTTTACATGGGAAAGTAGAAGTTGGAGTTGCTGCTGGTTTGCACCTGTTGTTATTCTTGTCCAGTAAGAAAACTATATGCAAAATACATTACTGTATTTGCATAACTATTTGCAGAAGAATAAGAGTAACAACATGGCTAGAAAAATGCCTGCTTTTTTTTCTTCTGAGAAAGACTAAAGTGTTTATGGACATAAATCTTTAAGAACGTAAAAATTTTATGAGGAACCAGAACCATAGAGAGAGAATCCATGACTTTTGTAAAAGCAGCAAAAGAAAAAAATGTGAAATGTCAGGCTACAGCAAGTAACAGAGGCTGCAGGCTGACTAATGTAGATCCCATACATATATAGTAGGAAATAATACCAAGAGGAAACTGGATGGACTAATTAAATGAAGGTCATACTTGATAAATGTTCCTGATGGCACTGGAATAACACAGCAGACATGAAGCAGTACACAACATGGATCTTGATTTTAGAAAGGCTTCCTATACTGTACAGGCAGTACAAACAAATCAGATTCCATAACCTTACTGCCAAGGTAATAGTGTGCAGCTGCCAACAACAGACTGCTAGTTATTTTTTTTAATGACTCTAGTTGGATAAAAGTAATAATCTAGAAAGGTATAAAGGATCATCACTATGATTTAGGAACATCACTTCTATGTCAGCTGAAATTCAGGAAACTAAGAAATGAGTCACCTATATGACTCTCTGGATGTTGGCTTAGGGGCTTTAGTTGCAGAAAAACTCAGCGCCTGGTGACTGAAGGCCACATGAACCTCTCCCATTGTTTTGGACTTGTACATTTGGACTATAGGTCTTGGATTTATAGAAAAATATTTGGTATGAATTGGACACTTTTCAGACAAAAAAAAAAAGAATGTAGCAAACAAAAAAAAAAGGATGTTGCAATGGTAATTTTTTTATAATATCAACATGGTGTAGATCTGGGTAGCCTGGTCCATCTTTAGACATTTAGCTTAATCTGATAAGCTTTCATTTTAGCAAATCCATTCATTCTTAGCTTATCAAAACCTCTGCCATGGTGTCTGTACATCCCTTGGCATGCAAGTTTGACTAAAATAAACATCATAGCATAACATTGGAGTCCTACTCAAAAACAATGTGAGAAGAAGCCTCCTACAAAAGTGACCAAACAAAATCATTTCTAAAGCATTACCCTGCTGAAAGCCAACCATAAATAACAGCTCAGTATATGACAGAACAGTAACACCCTGATGAGAAAATTCAAAGACCTATCTCTTTTAACTTGCATGTAGTCACGACCTTTAATCGCAAGGTGTCTTACGATCATCAGTACCCTTTTCAAGGCTCCTTCGTGCTGTAAGAAACACCGGTAAGCAGTCAACCAGTGCATTGGAGAATAGGCTTTAACTTACAGGACCAAAAATTGTAAAGAGAAGATATAATATATTAATACCACATGAAGAAACTGTCTGAATATTTCATATGTATATGGCTGTTTGCCTCTTCTCCATTGCTCCTTCAGAAATTATGCTGCCTAGCGGGAGGATAATAGGCAAAGCCTCGGAAGACCAACATGTGTTTTTCAGTTGTACCTGTCAATTGATTCATCCAGAAATGAGACACTAGAGCTCGAGGCTTGTGAGTCATCTGTACTCTCCTCTCCCAGCAGGCAGCTGGGATCAACAACACTGGAAGTAAACCTGCCAGAGTTGGGCAACCACATGGTAGCAAACTTAAGGTCCTCAGGGAGAGAGTGATTCCTAAATCTGTAATAGGATGAAAAGGGTACTCCTCTGCAGAAGGTGCTTGGAACAAAACTTGCCTTTGCATTAAGGAGTGTTTGTTCAAAATGTAGTTGCAGCCAGGCCTAGTTCCCAATATTCTTTTTTTTTTTTTTTCCCCCCATTGGACTCTCTGCATTGATTTCTGCAGAGATCTTTTTCAGCTTCAGCATGGAGGATAGTGCTCAAGCACTGCCATCTGGCCTGACACAACTGAAACATCATGCTCCCACATGAGTTTCAGCCTCAGAGGTTTGAGCCAAAGGTAGCCTGGAATCCAGATTTCCAAGTTTCCAATATGGAAGAGCATTCTTCATTCTCCACAAGATGCTGGATAAACTGGTCACAGCCGTGGTGCTAGCATGCCCATCATTCTGAGGTCAGCGTTGTCAGTGTCTTCTAGAAGAGTTTGAGCACATGTATCAGAAAAGGCCCTTTGGGGAGAGCCCTGGTATTACTTATTTTTTTTACTTCTAAACAACCCCAATGTCCCAGATGAAGTGGCTGTGCACAGAGTTGTAGGCAGCAAAAGGTACTAGGGAAGGTAGGCAGGGAGGGTGCACGTTATTGCTTTGTTAGGAGTCGGTATTTAAAACATGCCTGAAGCAGTCCTAAGGCATTTGTGTTCTCTTGCTTCAAAACATAAGTAAAATAATAGGCAAAGAAATATATACTTGGGACTGAAAATACATTCAGGGGTAAGTTAAAACTGTGCTCTTGGTCAGAGTTTTCCTCATGGTCTTATATCTCTTATATTTCTTTAATTTCTCCTTTCATGATACACAGTAGCAGAGCTATGTGGTGATTTTGTTCTGCTCATTATTCCAATGCCAAAATCTGTGAAGTGCACTAAATAATTTAGTAGTCTTGCCCTTTAAACTAAAATATGCTAAAAAAGTCTGATGAAGCCACGAATTTCTTCAATGATTTAATTCATCCACCTGAAAATATAATACAGCCAAGTAATAGGGCCACTGTTCAAACACTCATCTAAATTATATCTTCTTATTTAAAATGTTTTGCCATCAAGCAATATTAAAAGCAGTATGGATCTTATTAAAGCAACAACTTTTATCCTGGCAACCTTCTTCCTCTGCTCACACTTTTTAATTATTTATTGAATAGTTTCCCTCATCAGGTAAAAAAAAAAATCCCAAGGTTTCTTATATTTCATCCTTTCTCTGCCATATTTTCATCACCTATACTAAATAATGCAAATACTGCAAGCATAATAAACTGTAAGAATAAATGCTCAGCAGAGATTCCAGTGCAGCCCTAAAGCTGAGACTGTATTCCAGTGCCTAAATCTGTCAAACTGCAAATGAGCAACTTCCATACAGGAGAACTTTTGGCTGGTACACAGCAGTTCATTTTTACACTGTGATCTTCATACTCCTATTCCCCTTCACATAACAGTGGTTGGCACTTTAGACATTTTTATCATAACTTAGTGGTTTTGTGGATGTTTTTAACAAGCATTGCCAACTTAAGTACTCTTTATATAAGTTACAGGAATAAACAAAAGGCTTTAGGTAACCTTTTTCACCTCTGTGGAGCTTATTATATGCTCCTTTGGTACAGATAAGATTAATACTTATATTTTTATCATCTTTGTAACATGGTGTCATGAGCGTTTTAGGTAGGATTGGCTTATCTAGCTGAAGTATCTATAGACATTATACCATAGTGTCAAATTCAAGTTGGTGTGGTTAATTCATACGTTAGCTGTTCATTTGCTAGACATGAGTATAAGCCTGTGGTTTGGCACTCTCTACATCGAGTCTGCAGAGCTGGGTACCTTGAGGAGGGCACCCTCAAGTCCCTGGAGGAGAGGGGCAGCTCACCTACCACCTCCTTCTGGCATTTGAGCACTTTGAGGGTCACAGAGGGCAGGTCTCTCCACCTTTGTGCCTCTCCTGCTGAAACTTGGCCACCCTGAAAAGAAAATTACAAGTCAGAGACAGAAGATCAAAGAAAGGAGAGCATGACACAGTAGTCTAATGAATAACACAGATGGCTTAAGGGTAGGGAGCATGGGTACTGCTCCCTCCTACAAAAATCCTTCTGGGTTCAGTCGATGGGGTTTTTGACATGAAATGTAAAAGCAGTTCTGGAACTAAGAGCCAAAATCTAGATGTTTTGGTAAGCTACAAAATCCTGTTTGTTCATTTTTGCTGTCATTTGGTCTTTTGTCTTGAAGAAACAGGAACAACTGCTTTATCATTGGTAAGTTAAAAGATGAAAGCTTTCCTGGCCTCTGCTGTTCATTGTTTATCTAATAAGAACTTGCCACCTGCCAGACCCTTCTAATGGAAGTGCAAACAACGACAGCTCCCAGGACTGTTAAGGAATGCTGTGTTTGCTCTGCACCTGTGGGAATCAAAGGAATAGGTCAGGAAAAAACAAAGATAGAAATTTTTCAGTACTTCAAAGCTGCTTGAATTTCATAGAGTTTGTTGGGGTTTTTTTAAGCTGAAAAAATCTTTTAGATATTTTTGTTAAATCTGTCTAGCAAAAGATAATTTTCTGGCAAGTAAGAAAAATATGTTGTGGGAAAATGGGTCTGGTTGTTAATTTTAAACAGGAATCACAGTCAAAGCTCCCCTAAAAGGCCTTCATTTTCTGGGTCATTTACTTTTTTCACCAAGTTTTGAAATTCGAACACTGGAACAGGCTGCCCAGGGAGGTTGTGGAGTCTCCTTCTCTGGAGACATTCAAAACCCACCTGGACACATTCTTGTGTAACTTATCTAGGTGTTCCTGCTCCAGCAGGGGGGTTGGACTAGATGATCTTTTGAGGTCCCTTCCAATCCATAATATTATGTGATTCTGTGATTTGAAAGATAAACAAAACTGTCACCAGAGAGTAATCAATATATATATTTTTAAAAACAAGCCAGCTGTGTGCAGCTCCACAATACATATGTTATTATTTTCAGAACAAAGGAAGGAAAGATACTGGTTTTTCAGACCTATGAAAATTTTTAATTTTTCATTGTCCTTTTCCACAAATCTGTATTGTCATACTGTGCAATTCAGTGTAGAAATTGAGCCTATGGTAGCATGATCAGAAACAATAAAGAAACATATGAGAAATCAGTAATTTAGATTCCCTTTCTATAAGATGCTAATATAGATAATCGAAATAACAACTGTTTATTTAAAATGACCAAACTGACATTTTAAAAAATGGAAGTTTGTATGTGTGCAAAAAGAAAACTAAAGTACATTCTTCCTAATGTCTGGCTACCTTATCAGAATAGCACTTTACATTTTTTAAGAAGCTAGCAGGCTATTACGTATGACTAATATAACAAGTTTCAATGCAGCTTTTATTCAAAGTTTAATAGAGATAATACTAACTACTCTGGATCCTATAATTAAAAGAACAAGAGCCTGAGAGTCATAAGAAGGAAATGTAAAGTTAATTACTTGCTTGTGTGCAGAATAGGAAGTCTATAATCTTAAGTAGTAGCCAATTTATAGGTTTGAATTCCTGAACAGTAACATATTAGGAGAATCATTTCAACTTCTTCTGAAAATTTCGTCATATAATTATGATTAGAGTCTTATGTATATTTTAATTTACTATGCGACTTCCCAACATGTCCCTTTCTCTATGGTTTTTTTTTTTACCAGAGCAAAGATTTCAGGCACTAATGTTGTCTGAAATCTTACAGTAAATCTAAACAAAAAGATGTTTTACAGTCAGTGGCAGCAGAAAATAAAAAGTGATAGTGCTGAGATGTTTGTTAGCAGCTATAAAATCCAGTGGGGTAAAAAAATATTCTGAAACAAGGAAGGAAGGAAGGAAGGAAGGAAGGAAGGAAGGAAGGAAGGAAGGAAGGAAGGAAGGAAGGAAGGAAGGAAGGAAGGAAGGAAGGAAGGAAGGAAGGAAGGAAGGAAGGAAGGAAGGAAGGAAGGAAGGAAGGAAGGAAGGAAGGAAGGATATATTCTGTATTCAAGAAAGACAAGCACATTGATGGTACATGACAAAAAAGACTGGGCTGTTAACTGGAAGGAGGTTGTGTAAACAGAAATTATCACAGCTAAAATGGGAACAAATTTTAAATCAAAAATATTGTAAATAAATTCTGAAAGGATAGGTATTAAATTTGAGAAGGAAAGAATGGGGTTTGCTACTCTGTCAGCAAAAGGGGATGTAGTAGACTACCCATATTTCAGAAGGCATGAAACAGGTTTTGAAAACCTACTGGGATATGGATTTTATATCACCAACAGCAGGAGCTAAGACCTTGACAAATTTTAATTATACCCTTAAAATTAATTCAAAGAGGCTGCATACCTTTTACAGAATCCTGAATAATCACAAAACAGAAACACGTTTATCTATGAAAAGATGTAGTGATATTTCTTGATTTTTGCATCACTGGTATGCTTACTATGTATTCCAGTGAGACTAGTCAAGTTTTCATTCTAGGACACGTATTCTAAAATTTTCTTTTCTGTGTTCACCAGGAAACATCATTCAATTTGCAGGACAAATTAAATCTAAAATTATGTTTGTCCATGATGTTTACATGACTTCAGTAACACACTTGCAAAATCATAATGTAAATATGAAGGTTACCTTACTTTGCCAGAAAAGAAAAAGGATTAATCAAAGCAACCATTATGTTGAAGTCCCACAAATCTTAAATTCTAATTCAATAAATATGTGAGTTTCTCTTCTGGTTTTTTATTTTATCCCCACTAATTTTAGGTTTGAAACTAAATAGTGAGTATTGGTAAATAAGATATTCCCTGTATTTTTACACTGCTAAATATTGGGTTTTAACAATGCTATGTATTATCTTATTATGTCTATTGATGTAATAGGTAGATCTACCTAGCCACTTCCATTTTCATTGTAATTTATTTTGTATTTATAACACTAATTAGATTTCTCTCTGTGCCTTCTAAAATAAAGTGTTGCCATGGCATATAGTTCAAGCTAAAATGCTGATACAATTACATCTGTATAATATCTTGGATTAAAGTAAAATTAAACAAAATGGTTTCCCAGAAGTGACATAATGCCTTGATGGATATTTGTATAATAATGTCATTGGGCACAATTGTAGAGTGCATGATGCCTCAGATATAGATAAAATTCACATGATGGTGCGAAAATACTGTTACTAAAATCATATTTATATTCCCTCAAATTTATTAAGATATAAAAATATATTAAGATATAAAATTTGTATTTTTATAAATAATTTATAAATTTATTTCTAAATAATTTAACTCTATATAACATACAAGCAAAGAGGCTGGAGCCTCACAAGAGATTCCATTCCAAGTCAGTGGATCTACAACCTCATGGGACTGCAAAAAGTTCTTGATCATTATTTGTATCTCACTTTTTCATTGATTATAATGGGCTAACAAATAGTTAATACCGGTTTGTCTAATGATCAAAGAATTATAGTAAGTTATGGAGACCACACCCACTGTCTAGCACATGGGTGTGGCTTAACCATACAGAAACTGAATATTTGTTCTTCTACTTATGACACATATTTCTTACAGGTTTATAATATATTTGTAATAAATATTGATATATTAAAGACTTGCAGCTGTTTTCATAGCTTTAATGAAGACCACAGACAGAAGGTTAGGTTTATTCTTTCAGAAGAATCATGGCATTTGATAGATTTGTAAAGGTATTTTAATGTAGAATTTTAAAAGTCAAAAGTTGAAGACCATTTTCCACTTGATTTATGTCACATTTTGCAATGAAGATGGTGTAATGGTCCTTTTCTAGTATCAGACAGAAAATATTTGTTTCAGAGTAAAATAAGGTATTTCATCAAAGAAACATAGACACAAATACAGAATTGCATTTTTGCTTATATTCTCTGATTAATAATAATAATAAAAGGAAGCTTTTATCTTTAAAACATAGGTATAAAACCAATTATAATTCACGTGAATGTGGAAAATTACACTATGTCATCAATGTGAGTACCAAAACATGTTAGAATGAATTGCAAAATGTTTTTCTTGTAGCATTGTATCACGAGGTCACCCATGCTAATTCTGTCTTCCAAAGGACATGACGGACATCTGGGTGAGTGCTATACACACACAGGTCTCTTACCATCATCCACCTCCAAGTCAGTCAACAACCATTCTAACCATGACAATCCATAATTTTATCACTTCAGAGTATCACACTTGTGGTGTGATAAAATTATAGAATCATAGAATGGTTTGTGTTGGAAAGGACATTACAGGGACACCTTCCACTAGACCAGGTTGCTCAAAGCCTCATCCAGCTTGGCCTTGAACACTTCCAAAAATGGTGTATGCACAACTTTTCTGGACAGACTGTTCCAGTGCCTCACCACCCTCATGGTGAATAATTTCTTCCTTATATCTAATCTAAATCTACTCTCAGTTTAAAGCCATTAGCCCTTGTCCTATCACTCGATGTCCTTGTAAAAAGTCCCTCTCCAATTTTCTTGTAGGCTCCCTTTAGGTACTGAAAGGCTGCTATAAGGTTTTCTCTGGAGCCTTCTGCAGGCTGAACACCTGTACTAGGATCTAAGGATTTTGATCTGTCCTTTTAAAAGTCTATTTTACTCAGGTTAAGATCCAGATCCGGAACACTCCTACAGTTAAACTCTAAACATTCTTAAATCTTGTATGTTCAGTTCAAGGACATTAACCAACCTGGTAGCCTTCTTCAAAGAGGTGACTGGCTTGGTGGACAAGGTGAGAACAGGAGAGAAGTTGCTGTTCTCTGCAGCCTGAAGAATAGAAGGCTCAGGGGTGGAGATCTTAACAAGGTGTATAAATACATGATGGGAGGGAATAGAGAGTCAGGCTTTTCTCAGTAATTCCCACTGACAGGACAAGAGGCAATGGACACAAACTGAAACATAGAACATTTAGTATGACCATGAGAAAAACCTTTTCACAGTGAGGGTGGTCAAACATTGGCATAGGTTGCCCAGACACATTGTGGAGTCTCCATCCTTGGAAACGTTCAGAGCCAGACAGGACACGGTCCTGGGCATCTTGCTCTGGGTGACCCTGCTCTGAGCAGGGGATCAGACTTAATGGTCTCCGGAGCCACCTTCTAATCTCAGTGCTTCTGCGATTCTATGTGTCCACCCACTTTGTTGGTTCACTCACATCTTTTGTTGGTTTGTATTAAAGCCCATCACAAGCAGATTAATTTTAGGAGTCTGTCACTGTTCCCAGAATCAATTAAATTTAAGTGTTACTGACTAAACCAAATTCTCCAATTTATATGCAAAATACATATGCTCAAAAGGAGCATATGCATAGCTGAGGGCACCAACTGCCCCAGGAACTGTACATTATTTATGATGATGTTCAACAGCTTTTTATATTTAATTTTTCCTTCACCATTTAAGCCACAGTGCTACTACTAAAATCAAATGAAAATATTTACAGTAGAAGATCCGGAG
Source organism: Streptopelia decaocto (assembly GCF_964273445.1). Lineage (NCBI taxonomy): Eukaryota > Metazoa > Chordata > Aves > Columbiformes > Columbidae > Streptopelia > Streptopelia decaocto. The sequence continues at coordinate 100,301,235 of NC_138656.1, read as the reverse complement.
AGGCAATATTTTGGGCTCATGATAAAAAAATAATGCATAATTTTATGCTTTGGGAATTAATTTTCCATGTCCTGCAAAATATAGTACCGAGATGGGTTATAATGGATCTGGTTTATCTGGTGCAAATACCGTAAGATATGATTTCCCCTTCAGCTAACAAGAATTTGCTAATTATTAGCATGGAAGATTAAGTGTTTTGAAAGAACAGTGAGGAGGAAATTGCAGTGAAAAAAATCATATTACAAACTTGCAGCAACACTTATTATTCCCATTAAATATGAATCATTTATTAAGAAAAGTGACTGTAAGTGATACACATGCATTCACAGATAACTCAGTGTGAGGCTTATGAAATTAATGGGAAACAGAGCAATCTTTGTAATGTCCTGTTTAATGGCTAGTCCCTGCTAATACAGCATGAAGCACTTTGAAGGGTCATGGCCTTTTATCCTTGCCTCACTTCTGGTTATTGTACGGCAAACTTGGTACCATGAATTGCGCAGAAGTACCCAGGAAGTGTGTCTTTGCCTTGATTAGGTACATTCTCTAGAAAAAGCACAGTCAGACCTGCTTAAGAATGAAGGATGTTGGAACAAGTGAAAATTAAATCAGTTACCCCTAGAAACAAACATTAAATGCTAGTGACTAAGGTACATATCTCGTCAGACGTTTTGGTCCCCTAAATTTTATTTAAAGAAACAGATGTAAGGAACTTGAGTTAGAAAAAACTAATTACTTTACTCAAATCCTATTTTACTATTATTATTAAAAAATAAACAATACAATGGAGGTAGTAAATATAGAGATTTTAAAAGGATGCATTATCAAACTACTCTCTCTGCTCCTAATATATGGTGGCCACACATCTGTGATATTGAAGTTGTAAGAGTTTCAAAGGTTTATGCACCTGTTAGAATAAATTATAAGGGAGTTTTGCCCAAGTTTTCAACCACCACACTGACACTTTCTGCTTAAAAAAAGGCAGGCGAACATCAAGATATTTGGTGATTGCTTGCAGGGAATCTTTTTATATGTTGAAACCATTAACACATTTCCTTGAATCTCCTATTCTCTGTACAATTCCTGAGTAGACTCAGTAGCAGACCTAAAGATGAGTTTATCTTCTCTTTAACTGTTTATAGTTTTTTATGGAGAAAAATGTATGGAGGATAAAAGACAAAGTGAAGAATAAAAAAAAAAAATAGCAAGATAATCTGATTTGAGCTCATTCTAGCGGCCATTACAGAAACTGCAGACAGCTTGTTGAGCGTATACATACATACGTGTACGGGGTGCAGGTGCCCAGGCGCTGGGAGCTGCAGTGGTCTCTGTGAGAAGAGGCCGTGGCTGCCCGGTGCCGGACACAAATGGTTCCAGCAGCTCCAGTCACCCACGGCAGGGCACAGCTGAGCCCCCCAGCTGAGGTGGGGGCACCTCAGGGAAAACATCTTGAAGAAAAGGCTAAAACACCAGACAGGCAGAGGAGAAGGGGAAAAAAAAAAAGAGAGAAAGAACTGTGTGAACCCCAAGGTGAGAGCAGGAGGAGGCAGAGGAAGTGGTCCATGCAGCCTCTGGAGAGACCACAGTGGAGTAGATATTCACTCTGCAGCCCGTGGAGGACCCCATGCTGGAGCAGAGGATATCCCCTGAAGGAACTGCAGCTCATGGAGACCCCACACCAGAGCAGACTTATACTGAGTGCCTGCAGCCCATGAAAAGGAACCACTCTGGTGCCGGGGAGATGTGTGAGGAGGAAGGAGCAACAGAGAGGAACCACTGTGTATTGACCCTAGCCCCCTGTTCACCGTCTCCCCTGTGCCTCTCAGGGCATGCTGGAGGAGTCAAGAGTCAGGGGAGGAAAACTGTTGGTTTAATGTATGTTTCTCACTACCTGAATCTATTTTAATTGGCAACAATTTAATTTCTTTTCCCCCAAGTCTGTTTTTCCTGCAATGGTCACCGATAAGTATTCTCCCTGTATTTGTCTCAACCCACGAGCTCTCTCATCCTATTTTCTTCCCCCGTCCCACTGAGGATGGGAAGTGATTGAGCAGCTGGGTGGGAGTTTGGCTGCTGGCCAAGGCTAACTCATCATTATATGTGGGTCTTATTCATCTTAAGATTTAGCTGACAGATGAGCAATCATCTAATAAAAAATATTCCCACAAAGGTTTCTCTGTGAAATTCTCTTTAGAACATAAAATACTTTTTCTTTGTGACAAAAAAAGGATAGATCTTTAAGGTCCAACTTAGACCCCTTTCTGCAAGCCAATTCATTTTGGATTTCATTAGAGTTCTCTGAAAGGCTTTAGTTTAAGAAATAACATGGTTGATGTTATGGTGCATAAGAAAACATTTCTAGCACAGGTATTTTGTTATTAGTAAAGCTTATTGTTTACTTCATTTCTAAGTCCCTTTATAAAGACTGCCTACTTTCCTTCCCTTTCATTTATAGTAGCCAGGTTCTAAAAAAAGGCAGGAGTTATGCTATGTTTTATATTTATTAGTTTATATTTTGTATCTGACTTTTTTCTTCTCAATATTCTGTTTGTACTGGTTTTCCTCTTACTGTTACAGACCACTTCTCCAATTTATCAAAATCATCATGAGTGCTCCAAGGTGCTTGTGGTCACTTCAATATTGGCCTTGTCAGCAAATTTTATCAAGTACTTTCATCTTTAATTCACTAATCATAGAGTTTCTATGTAAAAAAAAATGAACCTTTAAGCCCAGATCATACAGCTGGGAATTGCTCTATGATAATGTAAGGAAGAGCATTCTGTTTCCAGTAAAAGAAAACACTTCTATATTTGAGTCAAAATTTGAATAAAAGTGTAATGTATTTTGTTAGAACTATAACCATAAATGGAAAAATGGTGAGGTATGTCCAATTTTCCAACTTTTAAAAGTCATTTGAAATGAAAGAATTATACCACGCCAGATTAGTTGTCTTGTATATACCATCATCTGGTTCTTCATTAGTGCTTCAAGAGTGTGTTGAATCCTTTAATAGACTTAATTATAAAAGAAATAAACAAACCAACAACAAAAAAAAATTACTATAAATTATGATTCTTCAGCTAATGCAAAAAGTCTCAGATTCTGTCATGAGGAATTTGGGCAACAAATTAGGTTCCGTGGCTATTTTTGTCAAGCAATGCTTCCTCATTTCTAAACTGAATCTTGAAACCATTATTAAGTGGAAAAAGATGGGGACAGAATAAACTCAGAAAATGCAGCAATGAATAAATCAGCATGTCCACTGTTAGGGAAGCTGCCCACCCTAAGAAGTCGCAAAGTGTGGTTAAATGCCATTTCTTTCAGCAGTAAGGCTAGTGCATGCAAATGACATACCCCTTTCTTCTTCTCCTCTTACCAGCTGTTCCATCCTACCCCTGCACTCTCTCTCAACCAGATCACACAATTGTTGGTGAGGTTTCATGATATATCGGACAAAATACTGACACTGATGAAAAAGAAACTTTTAAAGATGACTAATTCGGGAAGTAATTACAACTAGCACTATCTTCTGTCTTTCACTCACTCCACTCACAGTTTCACATTCAGGATTTGCAGAATCCTAACCCCAAGTCAGCCTATCAAAATGTCCAAAATAAGAAGCTATGCAGGCTGAAGAAATTACATTCACATATATAACAGCTAGGAAAGACTTCTTCAGGGACGCTAAATATAGGTTTCAATTCTCAGCAATAAATCTTGCCTCTGCATGATCCTCCACTTCAGAACTCCACAGATCCACCCACCAAAAACTGAGATACTTGGTATTCAGTGAAATTAAATTTTTCCATTACATATACGTCTGGTTTTGTTAAAAACAAGTTTCTCTTTTAGTGAATATGCCTGTCAGCTAAGCCTTCATATTAGCTGCATTTTTCTGAAAAGCCAGATACATGTTTTGGTGGACATAGCAATGGAATGCAAAGTTATGGTAAAAATGTAAGCACATCTTGCAAGACGGGCAACGAGAAACAGGTGACCAAAAACTGACCAACTAAGTATTACATCCCATTCACGTGATACTTCATATAAAAGTGGGATATCATGAGGATCTCACCCCTTTCCCTCATGGCCGACATTAGGAGAGGACCTTGCTAGTCGTCCCTGTGAACTGAGGCCCAGTGACAGACTGAATCCAGTTCCGGTTGGCTGCAGAGTCCAATCCAGGACTTTGGGTGCCGGCTCTGCAGTTGCAGAGACTTTCAAGATTCGTTTTGTATATTTTGTATTATTCTCTCTATTTTTATTGGTAGCATTTTTAGTTTTTCCAACTCTCTTCTCTCTGTCCTTCTTTCCCTCCCCATCACCTCTCCTTGGTGAGAAGAGGGGAGAGAGATGGGCTGAAGGGAGAAGGAGGGGTGAGAGGGGGTTAACAATAGATCTGCCAGGGTTTTATTGTCATCCCACAATCAAACCTCAACAACATCAAATTTCTATGTCTTTTCAGCTGCAGGCAATTCGTCTCCATTAGAACTGACAATTCAAGGGCACATATGTATATATATGTGGTGAAGAAGACTGAGGAGAATAGGGAGTAAGTCATGTTGTGGTTCCAGCTATGGAAAGATAAAGAAATTTGAATAATGTGGGAAGACTAGACAGGGAAATGGAAATAGAGAAAGTTGGCATCATCATCAGGATGAAGAAATCCAAAGACCTTGACAAAAACTAAGGGTAGAAATTAGCAACAGTGCACCTTTGGAGGACCGCTGGTCTTATATTGCTTACAACTTACTTTCATGGACGTTTTACGAAAAATCCCAGTAAGTATTTCTGCATGCTTCTTAGAGATGTGTGACTATAAACACAGACATGACTATAACCACAGACATGGTGTGTGATACGCAACATTAAAAAAAAACAAATGTATTCTCTGACGTAATTAAAGATTAAGTATACTGCAATAGTCTAAGGAAGTGAAGATAGCATGCTGAGTCAGCCTTATCAGAGATACTTTCAGTTACCATGATCTGGTAGAAGATATTTTAATGGAATACAACACTTACATAAGTATGCTTTTGTTTGTTGTTTGTTTCAGAATCAACACTCATTTAATTGTTTTCATTTTCATTTATACTATGGTCTAGTTTTCCACACATAACTTTATTGGTCTGTACTTTTGATTATATTTACCTCTTCTTTTTTTTTTTTCCATCGTTACATTAAACCACCACAGAAAGTATACAAAAAGAAACTCATATAAAGGAAATTGTAATCAGAGCTTTCCCTTCGAAATTCTGATTCTGAATTGCACCTACAGTTGAATGACATCTACTTTTTTTTAATCATCAGTAATCAATACTCTAATCAATAATATTAAGCACTAAAAATTATAATGATATCATTTTAATGTTTTCTTCACATTCATATTGCCCAATTTCCATTGATGTTTTTAGGGGGAGAGTTATTACCTGACATTTTCTTCCTCTGCCTCTGATACTAACCCCATTCTCTAGTTCATTAGACAGAGCAACTTCTTCTGGTGAAATCCCAAACAACCTGCTTAAAACACATACTATGCTACAAACAAAATAAAATGGCTGAAGCTTCCTCTCCTGAAAAAGCAAAGCTAGCAGTCTAATTTTTATTGTCCCTCTTGGATGCAGGAAGGTGGCTTCACTTGCAATACAATTACTTGCTTCTACTTTCCTTCAGATAAAAGCAGTACTGTTTTTATTTAAGTCTATGACAAATCTATATTATGAGTCACTCTGTAAGGTCACTGTAGGTGCATTACATCACAGGGAGAGGCACAACTCAGCGTTGCATTTCTGTATTATATCACTGGAACACTTCTGCCAAGTTTTGTCAGCAGCAGCAAGGGTCAGGTTCAAAATCTATAGTTCTTTGTAAAATTACAAAACAAAACCAGATGAGTATTCATTCAAGCACCTGGGAAAATCAAACCCTCCCTCTGAAGGCCAAAGGTAGTAAATACTTTCCTGTTCTCAAGGAGTGCATAATTCTGCAGAGGGGAAAAAAAAAAAAAAAAAAAGAAAAGAAAAGAAAATTTATGTTAAGGTGAGGGAGAACACAAGCAACAAACAATTAGTAAAATGTAAATAATGTATACAACACACAGCCCAAATTAATGTTGACAACTTTTTCCTTTGCTTCCTTATGTGTTAATGTAAGTACCCAATGGATACATGTCCCTTTGACACACACATCTTTCAGTTTTAACCTCTAGTAACTTGCATTTATTTTCTCTTGGTGAAGGTTCAGACCCAGGAATCCACTTCGACTAGTCCATTTCTAGCCCCTCAATAGAAATACTCAGTGGTTTCTTTGGACATGCATACACAGGCTAGGGTTCTGCTCTCAGCAAAGGTTTAGTACTGAAGCACCTAATTTATTATCAGGTCAGAGCCACTTTGTACATGGCTTGCTCAGACAGTGGACAAAGGATTGTAAATCTTTCTAAACCCACCCCATAAGTGGAGTACAACCGTGAAATGACCTCTTGAAGGTACTTCAAACATCTTTGCAATAGCTTGGTCAGCAATGAGCACCTACTTTCACATTTGTAGATGCTGTACAGGAAAGCCTTCATGTTTTTCCCCAGGTCAGCTGCTGTAGACACCAATCTGTAACAATCTGCAGCAAAGAAGTGGTGCCATCTTTTTAATGCCAGGTTCATCTGTAGCATTCTCCAAAGTGATGCTGATTTTAGCTCTGTGCTTGTTTTAGAAAAGAGGACTATCACAAGATAGTCCTTGTGGCATTTGATGTGTACTACAGAGTTCTCTTCTGTCTCAGTCGTACAACACATGTAGTAACACAACATTCCTATACTTCAGTTTTAACCTCTATGTTAACAAAATATTTGGACTGACAATGAGGAGGCTGTTCATTGCAAGTTATGTTTTCTATGTGATTTCTACTCCTGGTTCAGCTGTAAATTGCAGAGTATTCACTCATTTCAGACCCATGAAAATGGATGGAGCAATATAATCCTTAAACATCACCCATTTGTTCTTTCTCATTTCTTTCAGCTTCATCAAGAAGCTAAAGGACAGTGAACCATTTCTTTGTTTAATGTGGGAGAACATCTAGTGAAAGCTGAAACAGGATCAGACTTTTGGCCCTTTCAACCTGGAAATGCAGAATCAATTCTAAGGCTTTTTATTTGTTGGTTCATATCCCAGTTGAATATCTGGACCATAATTTCTAATTTAAAAAAATGTGATAGGCATTGCAAAAGAATAAGAAACTGAAAGATCATTACTTCAGGTTTCCACTGGACCGTAACTCGTATAACCTCTGATACTAGAAACGTACATGACAGCTTTCCATTGAAGAAGGTTATTTGTCCAAGTCAAAAACAAAACTCCATTTGGTTTCAGTGATAGAAGACCAAACCATAGATGTTTAAATCTTAAGAGTAAAGTTCTTCTGCTTCTTTTTGGCCTGCTAGGTGACCTAAATTCGTAGATGATTTGAAACAGATGATGCAGAAAGAAAAACAGCTATACCACCAACAGTTAAAGTTTGAAAATGAATTGAGATTTTTGTGCATATGTTCTTCAGGAGGTAAAGGCAAGATTCTTGGACTGACTGATTAGCAAATTTGTTCTACTTGGTGGACAGTTTAATTCTTCATTACTTGCCTTCATTTGGTGGCTCTTTGTTTCTAGTGTGATAATTTTTTTTCAGTTTGTGAATAGAATGAATCATAGAATGTTCTGAGTTGGACATAATAAAATTAAATAGTGTGAGGCAACAGAAACTGAGGAAATTTCAAGGAAGTTATTCCCTTAAATGTTCACAATTTATACTTTTTGCCATTTTGTAACACTCAAATTCAATGTATATTTTCCTCATGATACATCATGAACCTGTATGTAGAAAGGAGAAATAAAGAGAATACTTTCAAATCTTGAGAAACATTTCATTCCTGAAAAAAATAATGTATCTCTTTCTGAAAGCAGAACCACAAAAAACAAGATTAACATAAGAGAAACACTATGCGTGATTTTTGTTTAAAATCGTTTAACAAAATACTGATGGGAAAATCAGGAAATGTTAATGCTGTTCATAAAGTTTCATAATGTTTCAAAAAGTCAAAGGAGCTGTATGTAAAAGAAAAGACATCTTGCTTGAAACTAGAATAAAACAATTTCAGTCCAGCATGCCTGCATCTGTCAGTACTCAGTAAAGGGCATAACAGACAAATCATATGTCTTAAGTAGTTATGTCTGACTTCAATTTATTAGAAACATAGTTCTGCATCCATTCTGGCTGAAAAATGCCAATGCAGAAGGACAAGAGAAAGGAGCGTGTCTATAACATCCAAGACAACATCTTGCATAAGGATTTTGTTCATAAGATGATCGAAAGTTGAATATTCTGTTTTGAAATAATAAAAGGGATGTTTCTGGTAGACAGCAAATAGTATTTATTCCCTCATTGCTGATAATACTAAAAAGCTTGCCTGCTATGGTGTTGCTCTTTTTCTGCAGGATACTGATGGCCACATTTCCTAGGATTTTAATTTATTTTCCGCTTTCCTAAATAAGCGTAAAGAGCTGGCAGGATGATTAATGAGGAGACATGGGCTACGAAGCATATTTGACATTGTATCTCTTCTACCAGATCTATGTAGAGCTTCTGAGTAAGTGTCTCAGAATGTGGATGAGTCTGGAAATTTATGATAACCTATCTAGTAACGGATCTTCTCTATAAAACATTAGAAAGCAGAAAGAACTGACAGAAGCAATTGTTCTTGTCACATGAACCACTTTGCATGTAAGTGTGTGAGAATCTTCTTAGGTTAGGCCACACTGGCTCTTCAGCTCCTGGTAGATGATGGTTTACAAATGTTCTGCATAAAAAGAAATTTCTTAAATACCCGCAACTTAAATCCACTTTTAGACATTTAAATTAAGTTTAATATTTATGGTTAATACATATGTATGTAATCATATGCTGATTTAATAGAGTGGTAAGAATGGATTTCATACCCTCCAACTTTAATCATTGAAGAGCTAGGTGCTTAGTCTAATCAAGTCAGGAAGGACTGGAGCATCACCCATGCGAGGAATGGCTGAGAGAGCTGGGACTGTTCAGCTTAGAGAAGAGAAGGCTCAAGGGGACCTCATCAATGTCTATGAATACCTGAAGGGAGGGTATAAAGAAGATGGAGCCAAGGTCTTTTCAGTGATACCTAATGACAGGGCAGGAGGCAATAGGCACAAACTGATACGTAGGAGGTTCTCTCTGAACATCAGGAAACATTATTTTACTGTGAGGCTGACTGAGCACTTGCACAGGTTGCCCAGAAAGGTTTTGGATTCTCATTCACGGAAGATATTCAAAAGCAGCAAGACACAGTCCTGGGCAGCCTGCTGCTCCCAGTGACCCTGCTAAGTAGGTGAATTGCACGAAGTGACCTCCAGAGGTCACTTCCAACCTCAACCATTCTGTGTTTCTGTGACACTGTGAAGTCCTCAAGTTAATCCATATACTTGGTGAAGACACACAGGCAATTACAGAAGGTGATTAATCCAACCCAGGTTAGACATCAGTCTCATTAATTGGACCTCTGAGGCACCATTTTATCTCTACTAATTCACTGAGTGCCTAGGTGACTGGTTTAGTTTTTATGCCTGAGTAGCAAACATAATTTTCTCTTTGTTTATGAAATGGATTGTATTTAAAAGCATTAAATTTGTAAAATAAAATAGTAATCTTTAAGTACTTGTAGTCACCATAGCAGAATTAACATGCCTTTAGAAAAAACAAGTGTCAGTAAACTACCCTCCCCAAAAACCACCTTGAATAAAACTATTCTATTCAAGAGCACAACTACATAGTCATTTAAATAATTTTGGATAAGAGAGTACTGTTTAATCAGGCCTCATGTCTTTCTGCTGTCTTGACATTGTCTTCATGTATGACAGAAGGCTAAATTTTTTTTCAAAGTGTATGCAGCCTTGCAGCCTGTTGGAGCAAGATTTTAAGAAAACACTCAAACATCTAAAAATTTTGAAGGAAGTATTGAATTATGTGTATAGCATTTCAACTTGCAATTTTGATTTTGAAGGTTATTTTTACTTCCTATGTGAGTCAGAGCTGCAGTTTATTTCAACTCTTCTATGTACCTTTATCTCTTTCTAAAGAGTTATGCAAATCTTGCTATTGTGGATTCACATATTGGTTATTCTCCCGATCACACACTTCTTCAATTCTCACAAAGCTTTGCCAATAACAAGCTAAAAAACTAAAAATGTCGAAGCCTGGTCTAAATTTTCAAGAGTGGAGAGTGATTTAGGATTGTTAAAACAGCTGGGGATCAAGCATATGAAATTTTATAGATGCAAGAGCTAGCTTTCAACCACTGAATTGCTGAAAATTTTCTGGAAAATAAGCTTAAAAACAACACAAGAATTGAATAATTCAGTTTATGCACTAGTAAATTCTGAAATGCCATTGAGCTAATCTCTTCTATTCTTTATTCTTGTTCCGAATTGCTGTGCAGTTAAAATTTACCATACTGACAGTAGTAGCAATATAAGGATATAGGCAGAATAGCAACATTTTTGTGTTGAAAGAACCAATAGTAAAAATTAGAGATCAGATAATTAGCAGGTCCAACACAATCCCTGCAGAGAATCACTCATCTTATGGAGGCAACTTTCTAAGAACAGGAAACCAGAACAGGGGGAGACCAGGTAAAGCTAGCAAGGAATTTCTTAAGATAATACTTTTTTCATAATAAATGGTATATGGTCAAAGCAAAAAATGTTCACAAGGAAGGCAATTTAAACTATTTTCTACTTTTGAATTTTTTTCTCTATAGCTTTGAAATTGTCTTCCCTGTTCAACATGCCTTCCAGATCTTAAATGAAAGCAAATTAGAGTAATAATTTTTTTTTTAAGCACAAACCAAAATGACACATGAAGATTAGGGAAAAAAGATATTTCAGCTGACAGGACACCGATTTTTCTTGGATAAATATTAAAGTTTGATGAGTTAGTTATTTTGCTACAGCAATATTTTTTTTATTTTATTTTTTCTTTTCCCAGCATGGAAAAAATATTTCCCGCCTATCTCCAGCAACAGAAAAATTTGTGGCATTTTGTCAGGGCAGAAAATAGAGCCAGAGTAGAGCCATACCAGACTTTGGGAGCCATGGAGAAAGCTCTGTTCTTCTGAACACTAGAAGGAATGTAAACCAATCTGCCCTTTGTAAGGCTTCCCCTGCTCTTAAATCAGTTTGGCAGGAGGAATGGTTGGGAGTTGTGACTCTCTCTTTTCTAGACCCACAGAGACTGGCATCCCAAGAACAGATGCAAGTTAAAATCCACACTAGTTGCATTTGTTTCTGATCCTTCACTAGCAGAATTTGAGGAAAAATTTTAGTTCCAGTGAGAATTCAGCTCCACAGCTAAGCCAAATTTGAGAGCACATTAGATTCCTTATATGTATAAACTCAACTAAGATGGCCAAGTTATCTGATCACCCAGGACTTTCACTCTCAATGATAAAAAGAAATAGGTGTTTTCAGTAATTCATTCTATCTCAGAACATAGATCTGAGTGAATTACCTTCTGGAAATACCTGTCATTTCCTATCTTTATTGAACAGCAAAACTCCCCAGTTAAGCAGCTAAAATTAGGAGTGATAAATCTGGGCCTATGACTCCTGGTATCATGACACATTAAAAAGTGCTAAGGGTCTTCTTTAAAGTCCTGCTGGAAAGATGTATTTTTGCTGAAGGAGTACCACAGGTTCCCTATTCTGTTTGTACATGTTTGTATTGCTTCTTTTAATGCTTCTCTTTATGGCCAATAATATTATATTTTAAAATTTTATTCACTCTTCACATTTGCTAATTTTTTGCATTTTACTGGATACTACCCACATGTGTTACACTGAAATCCAATACTATGAAAAAATAACTTATACTTAGGATAGGATTCTCATTTTGTTGAATAAAGTGTTGAATAAATGCACTCCATTTTACTAGCTGAGATTACCAGTAAATAATCATAGCACCTCTTGTTAATAGAGAACAAAGATAATTCTTTGACAGTTAGATGTCTAACATTCACATCAAATTGTAGTGGACTGCTTTTTGAAAGTTGAACGCTAGTGAAATAAGGTAGCTGGTTGGAAATTTTGTAACTCAAATTCAGTTGCCAAGGTTTCCCTTTATAGTCTCAAAACTCAATCCAAAGGTTGTCTAATATTTAAGAAGGAAAACTCACTGTCTTGGAGCAAGTC